>NC_051184.2:137194629-137493174 GCF_013339695.2 Rhipicephalus sanguineus
CCTTTCAAGCAGGCAGGTCAAGGGTATCAAACCGATGACCTCCTGATAGCATAACCCATAACTGATTATACCAGGTGTTTTAGAACTCGAACTGTCTACTTCTGAGCATGAAGTTGATTGAACTATTGACAGCTGCATATTCAGGCACTCCAACTCCGAACATTCCAAGTGTGTAGTGTATCGAAATGTTGAGACAAGGGACCTAATTGAACCCAACGTCCAGCAGAGGCTATATGAAGCTCTAGCTAATATGTGCTTCCTACATTGATAATTTCCTGAGATTTTGTGCAACATTTTTGTACAGAGTGAGCATGGGACAAGACCAACCACGTTATATACCATTATATCATGCATCACAGTTCCAAAGAAACCATTTTTTTCTGTGCATTGACCATTATACACCTCTAATTAATACCGTTGTCACACGGGCACTTTTGATTGCGATCAGCGCCAATCAAAATCGGATCCATTGACCGCAATCAAGAATGGTCGCTGCTGTACGGTCCAAACTAATCCGTATCGCACTTGGCTCGACGTCAGTCAATCGCGATCAGGGAGCAATATCGCGATGCGCTGATCGCGATCATCTTGATCTCGATCAGGCGTGATCGCGATTAAAAGTGACTGTGTAGCAGCAACCTCATCCGGATCGAGGCTGGGAACTTACGCAGTGTGTTTTGATTATGTTTGCTCGTGGGGGAGGGCGGGGGGGGAGAGGGGGAGGGGCAGGTGGTAATCTGCTGGTGCCGTCCCTGAACTAAGGGTTTGCAATGAATGTGATGTCCTGGCTTTGTACTGCTATTGCCATGCGTTAACTGCTATTTCACTACAGGTATATATTTTGTTACTGGTGTGTTTAGGTATCCTTTCATTGTAATTCACCTGACATATTATTACGTACGTATACTGATATATATTCTTGCACGACGTCGCTGTATTTAGCGAAAACTAGGAAGTGCAAAAATTAGTCCTCCCTCCTTGCATGCCAACTAGTACGCTTGACATTCAATGTGTGGGAAGGACACCTGAATATGTAGGTCAGTCCTTGCATGCGAGCTCCTTGCATGCCTGTACGCTTGACATTCAAATTGCGGGACACCTCACTGTAGATCAGTCCTGGCATACTCATTGCATGCCTATAGTACGCTTGACATTCAGATTGAGGGACACCTGAATGTAGGTCAGTTTGTAAATAAATAATTCCAAATACAATGCTATATACACGTGTCATGGATATATGTGTGATCCAAATACGCACTTTTCATGACAGGCACGTAGCCAGGATTTCTTTTTTTGTGGGGGGGGGGGCAAGGCCTAATTGTTTGAAAGAAAGCTTTCCATGGCAAAAATAAAGAAAGAATTGCCCGGGAATATAGAAGGCTGCGCGAATTTCGGGGGGGGGGGGCGAGACCCCCCCCCTTCTGCCTACGTGCCTGGCTGACGAGATTGTTGCTACCTTACATGTCCTACAGATCTGCTTGTGTGATCAAGAAATGTTCATGTGTGGGGTATGAATGTTTTCCGTACATCCGTATCATATATACGGATTCCGTTCGTTGTGTAAGGAAGATAAGGAGACTGACATTTGGTGCATAAGGAATGCCGTATGGGCTTGCGGATGTTAGTCTTAAGGAGCGAACGGAATCCGTATGTGCGATACGGATATGCGGACAGATCGGTCCGCATACGTCATGCTTTCCATATATTCCTTATAGCCGTATGGCTCTTTTCATACAACAGATACGGACTCCGTTCGTTCCTTAAGACTAAAATCCGCAAGCCCATACGGCATTCCTTATGCACCATATGTCAGTCTCCTTATCTTCCTTACAATTTCCGTAAGCGTCCGTATACATCCGTAAGAAATTCATATATTCCTTATGGCAAATATACGGAATCCGTATGTTTTCCGTAAGATCACATATGGAATTTTTCAATAGGGTCATCTTTCTTGCCATTGTTGCAACACACTAAATTCCTTGTCAATGAGGCAAATTGACGGCGTGCTTATACATCTATCTCCGCTTTTCTTAATGTAGTAAGCCTACATTAGGAAAACGGCAAGGGCAAAGAAGAACGTGAATTTGTGGAGGCTTACTACATTAGGAAACGCGGAGACAGATGTATAAGCACACCGTCATTTGCCTCATTGACAAGGAATTTAGTGTGTTGCAACAATGGCAAGAACGATGATTGTGTACTCTCGTTCAACGGGTGACGTTGTAGGTGATACAGACGTGCTGCACATGCGTTGTGAGGTTTCTTGATTGAATGCTTTTCTTCAATAAAATGGCAGTTGTTAGTTCTAGCGGTGTTTGTGTCTGCCTCTTTCTCGTGTCCCGTCCTTTTGCTGGCTTTCGTCAAGTAGTTTATACGATTTTCAAATCTTACATGTAACAACTGTACACTATACGTTATTAGATGCGAAGTATCTTAAGGCGGAGCTCAATCAGGTGGTGGTGGTGGTGGTGGTGTGCGGCGTGATCACCTTTACTGCGCATGCGCATACCCTCTCCACTCACCCTCTCCCCTTCCCCTCTCCACGTTCCCTCTCCACTTTCCCTCTCGCATACCTCTCTCCCCTCCTCCTTTCCACTCTTCCTCTGAAACGCGGGCTAGACATGCCGAAATTCTCTCCTGCGCAACGCCGCGATGAGCTCGAGCGCATGCGCGTCCCCTCCCGTTCTCTCTCCTCTCCTACGCTGCCCCCCTTTCGCCCGCCTGTCGACCGCGTTCCCCGCTCGCCCTGTGAGAATTAACGGCCAGGCTAGATGGAAGATACGACGCGCGTAGCGTCCCTCTTCGCGTTCCACGACGCGAGGTCGGTAGCATGCCCAACGAACGCCAACGGAACGCGATCGTGCAAGTGCTCCGGTTTCGCATCGCCTCATGGTCTCCTTTAGCGGGAGATGGTGTAATTTTTTCTTTCTAACGACCAGTATGTACGCTTTTTCACTGAACAGTGGACATATCGTCAAAACGTTTAGAAATACTGCTGCCTTTCTCTCTCGTTAGTGTGTTAATGAAAATAGCAAATAGAATTCCTATTATGAACTACTGTTACGTCAACCACATTAACTTGCAACTCTACGACCTGCGTCAATATCTAGTGCACACTGTACTTGTGTGATCACAGCAAATTTAATGACCCTGGCTTTCATGCTTGCACATTGTTGCTTTGTAATGAAGTGAAGCAAATAAGTAAATTGTTGCCTGATGGGCGCTGCATGACTGCTTGTTAATGAACACTGTAGGAGTGACATGTGACTAAGATGTAGTCACATATATGCCTGCAGTCATTGCTCCTAAGATGTAGTCACATATATGCCTGCAGTCATTGCTCCTGTCACTGCAATAGCTGTGTGACAATGCATACCGTATCATCATGCACATACATGGGAATTTCTCTTCATGAACGGCGAACCTGCCATCGGCTCTGGTTGGCTTCATGACAAAGAGGCTGTAGAATACCTATGTGCTTCGTCTTATCGTACAATAACGGTTGCTTAGGCAGTGAAGCGTTCGTTGTGGGTGAATGACAGAACTCACTTGCATCATGCCAGCTCAATGGGTAGTGTCCATCAAGCTGGAACACAATGCCATTGGGGCACATCAGTGATTGGTATTTTACCATGTGCATCCTCTTGTGGCCGGAGAAGTACAACTTCTGATTTCTTTTTGGCCGGCAAATAGGACGGGCTGTCCCATCGATGAAGGCCCAGCGATTGGGCAGGGGAGAGCCCTTGTCTTCAACAGCCTGCATCAAAGCATGGCAAGGCATGCATTTTGAAACCATTGTAACGTACATACTGCGACAATAAAATGTCTATAAAACGGTCATCTGTGCACATTTGCAAACAGCATTGGATAATGCTGAGATAAAGCCTTGGATGTCGTGCAAAGCAGTGTGTGTGAGAAGGGGGTGAGGGGGGGATATACAATAAATACCACAGCACCACCACTACAGTACAACAAATTTGCAAGACCAGGTTGATTCTGTACGCCGTGCTGTGTTAAGTTACAAATGGGGTACAATGGGAATACCTATACCAGTCGATGCGCTACGTCGAAGTGTAGCTTAAATATTATTGCGTGATGTTTTTTTATTATCCCGCACTGAAATGGCAGCCTAACCATTACAACTAAAAGGCCAAGTAGTGCAACAACAGTTGGCATACCTCCTGAAAATCAATATGCGTGTTTCGTGGTGTTCAAGAGCAGGGGTTGCGTTAAATGGTAGAGGGGACAACATGGCTTCACCAGAATTGCTGTTTTGCCTTTCCATAACAGCTAAAATGCTGGGAATTCGAGCTACGCCTGTATTCTGTGACCCGCCCTGCACTCCCAAGAACACGGCATCACATAACGCCTCGTTTCGGAAAGAGAAAAATGAAACTAGCAGCGGCCTTGCTTAATACATACAAGAACTAAATATAATTGGGTCAGGTAGATGCTTAGTATGTTAGTAATGACTTACGCCGGCTAATTCCTTCAGTGAAGCAAGCGACATCCACTCGTGGTTGTTCACGTCTGTCAGCAGGTGCCCGAAGGTGCTCCAGATATGGTCCATGAGTCGCAACGTAGCACTTGACATGACAGAGGAGTGTCGCCCAAAAATCGCCTCCAAGCCACACCACCTGTTGGGATACGCCAGCCTTTGCAGCAACACACACAGAGCCTCTCGGCCACACAACCTCACGCATGAACTAGACCCATCGAGGAAGCTCCAAGTTCCATCGCACCTCCCCCGCCGTGATGCAACTTTACTGTGCCGCCTGTGGTTAGAAGTAGCTTTCACGAAGGCGTACTCTTTTCGCATAGGAATGGCAGACACTTCAAAATGTGACTCGTGCAATAGCAACGAAACGATAGAACATCTACTGTGTTTCTGTGGACGTTTTGTGAACGAACGAAACGTTCTGCGCGATGCGCTGAACAAGTTAGACGACAGATCGTTTTCCGAAGAGAAAATCCTCGGATCGTGGCCCTACGCATCGCAGGCCAGCAAAGCGACGCGAGCATTACTGCTGTTTTTAAAATCGACCGGCTTAAACGACCGCTTGTAGGCATTCAATGGACAGGTGCATATGTACCCTGACAGTGCCTTCTTCCCTCTTCTTTCTTTCTTTTAATCCCTTCATCCCTTCCCCCCAGCGTAGGGTAGCAAACCGGACGCGCGTGTGGTTAACCTCCCTGCCTTTCCTTCATTTCCTTCCTCCTCCTCCTCCTCCACGTTTTGTGCAGTTGTGATCTCCCGCGGCACCAGCACAGCACTACAGAGATCGTCAAAGTCATTTTTGTGGAACCGGAACGTGAGTTTGAACGTTGAAGATTCCATTCCGTCAATGTCAAGAAGTCCATGTTGGGAACGGTACCTGTCCAATTCGGCCTCCCTGCTTCACCTCATTTCGTCTTCAAGTTCATCCAAGGTATACTCATGTATTAGCAGCCGCCGCTCTTTATGGGACAACATGAGGTCGTCAATTTCCACCCAAGTCAGGACCGACAACAAGCGCGCATTTGATAAAACGCCTGATGGTGGCATCCTTAGGCGCGCACGCCGAGCTGGACAAAGGCGGTACACTCACGGCAGGTACGGAGAACACACACCGCAGAGTTCAGCACGGCAAGGCTACAGTTAAAGGGCACTGTAGCAAGGTTCAACACAGTCAGTCTAAAAGAACACAGCATGACCAAAAACACGGTAAAAGCGTACGCACACGCAAAAGGTGACCTCGCAAAACCGCGCAGAAGGACGCAAAAACGTTCATCCAACGATTCGGCTTGACTTGGATACTTGTGGCCGTTATTGCGGCCGCTACCGCACGATGCCGCTAAGAAGCACTAGAAAGGTGTTTCATTTCACGTATGATACGTCTAGTTGAACGAAACGCATCCCGGCATGGTCAACACGGTAAACTAGAAGCGCGCTTCGCTTGCAGCGTACGCAACGTATCGTGCTGCGTACGTAGGCTCGTTACGTACGCCCAACTAAAAGTGTATATCACATGAAGGCTCTCGCATTAATGTGACATGTCAGCGACTGCTGAGGTTGCGTTGATCGAGCACAACCGCCTGCGCTGGCATCTTGGTAAAAGCGTCTGTTCTCTCTAAACTTCGCTATGGCGCCACAAGTCACTCATTGGGACATATGGAAACCTCGTTCGGGTTGTTCTGAAGGGCCCTCAGTGTATTCCTCCTTCACCATTGTCTCCCCTTTCGCCCTCTCAGTTTCCTACGCCGCAGGTGAACAAGCGAAAAGACCTCGGCGTAGCAAGTGCAGGAAAAAAAAACGGCGTAACGTGATTGTATAAAAGAGCTCTGATCGTCAGCGTGACGACATCTGCCCTCTAAGGCGACGCCGCTCTTGCAGTGTTAACGAACTAGTGAACAAACACAAAACAAACAGCGAAGAGATGCAGAGAAGTATGCATGAGCGTGAGGGTCGCTCAGGCCTCAAGAAATGCAAGCTGATGTGCGAGCACAGATTTTGCATCTATCGATTTCCTATTAGGCAGCTCCCTCTGTGGCGCGTTGATAAGCCGCCTCGAAAACAAGCTAACATCGCGGCAGGTGAAGTTGTAGCTTCTCCAGCCTCGTTCCTGATTTTTTTTTCATCCATTTCGCGTTTATCTTTGTTGACGCCTTACCGAAAGAGATCTTTGGTTGAATACCTAGTGTTTTGTTTACAGATGATCTCACCTCGAGTACTTCCCATCGCCAAGTTTTATACCTTCACCATCCCCTCCCCTTTCATTTATGTATCTCGTATTGCTCACCTTATTCCTCACCCAACCTCAGAACTGCAGGAGGCGACGTTTTACAAATTATGCATAATTTAATCTTTCAGTAAAACTTATTTTGGCCGTAGTTGGTTCATAATCCTAGAAGTACATTTACAGCGCGAACGCAAAGACGCACCACAAAGAAAGGAACGACGCACACAAGCGCTGACTATCAACTGACTTTATTTCGGCAATTGTCAATGCATTTATACCTCCGAGGCAGCCTTGCCGCACATGCGCCACACAATCGACATAAAAACAAAAGTGAAACAGAGTGGAAACAATGAATCAGTGAGCCGCTCTTTGCCCGAGCCGCTCGTTGACGCGTCTTCCAGTCTGACCGACATAGGTCTTACCACAGGAGAGCGGGATGGCATCAACCACGCCGACGGCGCAGGGGACGTAGGTCACACCGTGTCGGATTTGGCACCTACGTCCCGGGTGCCGTTGGCGTGGTTTATACCATCCCGCTCTCGTGTGGTAAGACCTATGTCGGTCAGACTGGAAGACGCTTCAACGAGCGGCTCAGGGAACGCACACAAAAGGTTAACAAGAATGTAGATAAAGGAGCCCACCTTGTGGCTCCTATTAACACTTGAATACAATTGTGAGCCACGACTCGAAGGGATGTCGATCCTTGGCAGGGGCCACAATGAGCATGCGCGGCTGGCTTTAGAAGCCTATCATATCAGAAAAAGGGCTCATCTTTGCATAAGCGACACGTCTCTGCCCTTGCACTCATCTGAGTTTGATTTCATTTCATCCCACTGTTTCACTTTTTTCACTCTGTTTCAGTTTTGTTTTTATATTGATTGCGTGGCGCGTGTGCGGCAAGGCTGCCTTGGAGGTATAAATGCATTGACAATCGCCGTAATAAAGTCAGCTGATAGTCAGCGCTTGTGTGTGTCGTTTCTTTCTTTGTAGTGCGTCTTTGCGTTTGTGCTGTAAATGTACTTCTACGTTTAATCCTTTTTTTACTGTGTTAGTCCTCCTTTAGAAATAATTTATTTTCTGCTGGATCAAATATTCAAATTTGGTGTTAGCATTACGTAAGATTCATGATTTTTTTTCTAAATCATCTTGCTAATATTTATATCGTCCATTCATGTTCTACCACCAATCAATGCTTTCCTCTATCACTGCAGTAGTCATATTCTCATCTATCGCGCAATATGTTAGCTTAATAATTTTAACCCTCATTTGAAAAGACGTAAGAATGGGCTTGTTGGTTGTGATACATGGTGAAACTTGTGGCGCACAAAAAAGACGCGGACAAAGAAAGTGACGACTGGACGATGCGCTTAACCGTAATGTTTACAACAGATGAATTATGCCTTTCCTTTAGAGGTCATCGATGAGACCTTGTATCTGTCTCGAAATTGTCTGTTAAGCGCGCACCAAACCATTTTTACTCGTTCAGACGTTTCTTTCCATGTCATGGACTGACCTCTTTGTTATTGTTTTTGTCCTTGAAACTGCTGGGAAACTTGGTGCATATGATTTGTAAGATAGGTTAGCCATTCTTACAGTTCTCATACCACTATCTTGAACTGCAGAGTCAGATTTGTTTTTGTTACTGGAGGCTTCGGCTGAGAATACTATAGCACCAAGTCTATTGTTCCGCTGTTTTATCGCCCCCGCGTGTACATGGAGAATGGCGCCTGCTTTCAAAAGAGTTTTGCGCTGCGAACGCCAACGCGTCGCCCCACTTCCTCTCCCCTCCAGATATTGTTGTTCGTGTAAATGTCCTGATGGAGAGGAGTAAAGGCCGCGAATAAAAGTTGTGCGAAATAAAAAAAAAAAAAAACGTGCAGAGCATCATTTTTTGTTTAGGAGTAGAAACTCGAAGAGTTAGGAAAAAAAGTAAAACAGATAAAGATGCCTGTAAATTTCTGCTGTATTAGAAATGCAAACATAAAATACACAGGCACTCGCGAAGCATACGTCCGGTTAAACCGGAAGTGTGAAGCGCATGCTCTTCCTTGAAGCGCCACCGAAAAAGGACGTCTTGTAGAGCCCAGAAAGAACAATAAAACAAGAAATGATTCTTCAGAGACCCACGAAAAGGCCGAATATATCTGTAGAGATGACCCAATGCTCAATTCAACATTATTAAAGTGACTTAAATATCAGTTGAACAAGCTTAAATTATACGAAAACATAGATTGATCGGTAGAAGTTTTCAATGAAATTGGCTCACACTTGCTAAGCCAATGCCACCTAGAAAAAAATTCTAGAGGGCGCTGGCTAAGCGCTTCAAAGCACTCTTAAAAATACGCGTAGAACAAGAGGCAAAAAATCCGACGACCACGATGTTAGTGATGATATGAAAAGTAGAAAGGTAAGATTCAAAATCATTACAGGGACACTGAAGCACAATCTGAAAATTTTGCGGAAATGCTGAAAATGAATTCTGAGTATGCGATTTCATCGAAAAGAAGTCGTCACTTATCGAACTTTACGGCGGGTGGTCTTATTTCTTAAGTTTTTGTGAGCGTGCACCACGCTACTCGGCCAACGCGAGCTGGAAGCCGTTACGCCATGACTGCCTCATTCTACAGGCGGGCGGCCGGCCGGCCACCGTCTTTCGAAGCGCGCACGCCGTCACATAGCTGCACAGTATACATTCATGTCGCGGTCCCTCTACCAGCTATGAATTCATCTCTGATGGTAGAGGCCATTTCAACTTGCCAAGAAATTACGTTTACGAGCCTCATGTGCCAAACGACGATGAGGAGCACGATGCCGCGGCCGTGCCTGTCCGGCAGTACGGGCCAGCAACTAGGTCGCACGGACAGCGGAAGCAGATCAGTGAGTGTTACGGGGCATGTAAAATGCGTGGTTTCATCAGCTTCGTTAAGGCAGAAAGGCAGCTATTGTGCGGTCGAATCGAGGTACAGCAGTTCGTCGATTTGTGTTTATCTGTGCCGTCGGCGTTCGGGTTTCGGCCGCTGCGCAGTTCGTTGTTGCACGACGAGGCATTGAATGTTGAGAATATCTCAGCGGTTTCATAGTTTTGTGCATGCGGCACCTACTGCCACGTCCAGGCTACTACAACACATTTAAAGGTTGAATTATTCAAAATCAGTTGGCTTCGTCACGATAGAGACCATTGAATATTAGAAAGCAGGCCTCGTTTGCGCGCATTACAGCTAGACGGCGCGACCATCCCATACTACTACTGTACTTTTTTTTTCAGACGCAGCTAAGTGAAGAGAAGTGTTCCGAGATAGCTGATGAAGTCGATTTTTAAAGGTGTCCAGGCTTGGCGTGATGACTGAGCAGCACGTACCCAAAGTCTACGCCACTTGTCATTTCTAGGAAACGTATGCAACGGTGCGACGCGACGGACGATCCTCTTATGACAGCCTTCAGCGCAGCTATAGCTAGGCATTTCCTTTCGCCGCGACGATCGCTTCAAAACCGAAGACAGGCCACGGGAAAGCATCTTTCATACGAAGAGATAACTTTTTCCGACGTTTCAGACGTGCCATGATTGCATGCGAGTAGCGCCGACGGCAATGAACAGGCACAGCGGCCCCCGCGGCGGCTGCGGACGCGCGCGTGCGGTGTGTCACGACGTATGGCAGCTGCTACCGGCGGCCGCTAGGGCGCTAGGCGCAACCGAAAATCGCTGAAAAAAATTATGGCTGATCCCTCCGTCACAGGAATCGGAATAACACGAAAGTAAAGCGTGCCCTTACAGATGTAACTGAATGTTTACCGTACATTGATATAAGAGAGTTTGCACAATGTATATTGATGTCTGGCAGCTATAGCACCGTTTAACGTGGATGACTGGTGGTACATCTCGATTCCGACGACTACCATCCGTGTTAAATCATTACACAAACCCTAGTGGTAGCTGTAGTAGTTAACAGTGAAAGCGTAATCAGAGAACGAGGTGTGATAGCCAGAAGAGCGTCGAATATTGGGCGCAGAACTTGGTCGCCATCCGGCGACACCACGGCCGGACTAGAGGGAAACGCAAAGCGCGTCGTGCCGCCCCCCGGCCGCGATTATTCTCGGCACGAGCGCGTGAGCGGGGAACGCGGTGTAACAGCTAGGAGAGGCAAG
The DNA here is from genome assembly GCF_013339695.2 of Rhipicephalus sanguineus. NCBI lineage: Eukaryota > Metazoa > Arthropoda > Arachnida > Ixodida > Ixodidae > Rhipicephalus > Rhipicephalus sanguineus. The sequence goes on from NC_051184.2 coordinate 137,205,492, forward strand.
CGCACGTCGCAGAGCTATTTATGGTTTGGATTGGCGTGATTCTATGAGCGTGCTATGAGCGAGGCCGACGCTTTTACGACGCTTGGGCTAAGATCGCCACCTCGTGGTGTGTTAAGGCATTGACAAAATTGAACTTCTATTGAAAACGCGCCGAATGAGACAGACGTGTAAAGCGTTGCAGGTGTTAATCGCGGAGGCCACGGTGATGACGAATTACTTTGCTTTACCGCTCCCAGAAGGCAACACCACCCCGCCGACCGGGAGAGTGGTAGATATAAAAGGCGCGTTAGTAAAGCCTCTAGAGTCTGTGGCCGTGGCGCAGTGGATAGCGTGCCCGGCATCTGTTGTTACGGACCGAGCGGTCGTGGGTTCGATGCCCGTTGACGGAGAATTTTTTCTTTGCCATCTGATTGTGTAAATTTTTTCGACGTCATTTCCGTGACGGAAATACGTCACTGAAGTCTTGGTGGAGCCCGGCATAAAACACTTTCGTGTTAAAATTATGGCTGATCCCTCCGTCATAGGAATAGGTGTATAACACGAAAGTAAAACGCGTCGTCAGAGAAATTGTTGATTGTTTCTAGTGCATTGAACATGAGAGCTCGTACAATGTCTATTGTTGTTTGGCAGATATAGCACCGCTTCATGTGGACGCACCCAGGTTGACGCCTGGTGGCCCATCTCCATACCGACAGCTAACGCCCATGATTATGATTCAAGCACTGCGGTAGCTGAAGTTCTCAAGATATACCTGGACACCACATAGGGTGGAATCCCGCGCAAAGATGGCATCAGCAATCACATAGTAACACTGATACTCGACACGCACTCCTCAAAAGCGTCGTGAAACGCGAAGAGAAATGCTACGAGCGTCGTGTCTTCTTTCTAGCCTTAATTAATAGGACGGACAATTCGGTGAGTTGGTATGGATTCGTGATTACGAAACGGTGCCATGAAATACGACACAATCACTGAGAAGCCCATGAATACAAGCGCCGATCATGGGGTTGCATCGGCTCTTGTGTTCGCGTGTTCCTCGGTAATTTCGTCTGATTTTGTGGCACCATTTAATAATTTTGTACAATTTATGCGTCTGATTCTAAAGCTCCTTTGATATTAGCATATTGGTTCCTTTGCGTGATAGTTATTGAAGTGGTGAGTTGCAGTGTACGGCAGCAAGTTGAATATTCGTCATTTGAAATGAGGAAATTCGAAGTACCCTCGAAGACTACGTTGCAACACCCTGGGTGTCTCAGGAATCGCGTTTACACGAAGGCGCAATAGCTTTTTTTTTCTTTCGCGGTCGGACCTACTATTCGTGTTTCCAGAGTGTTTCCGGGAGGGGCGGTTCACGACGGATGAATGCCTATGTGGTCTAGTACAAAGGACGCTCCAGAAAAAAGTATGCACGGTAAAAGTGACTGATGTAATGCAAAGGGGAGCTTAGAAATAGTAGGTGAAATTTCATAAAACGATTATTAGGCAAAATTCTTCTTAAAAATGGCGTAACCACTGAAGTGCACAACGCGAAATTCTCTACCAAAGTTCTTTATCTGCAGTTAAAGGATGAGTCTGGAAATATAGGATTATAAACGGCACTCGAGGGCTTTATGTGCCAAAACTGCGATATGATTATGACGCACGTAGATGTGGGGGACTCCGGCATAATCTTGACCATGCGGCATCGGTTAACGCGCACCTAAATCTAAGTAGACATGTTATTGGATTTAGCCCCCATCGAAATGCGGCCGCCATGGCCGGGAATTGATCCCGCGACCTCGCGCTCAACAGCGTAACACCTTTGCGTGCTAAGATACCAGGACGGGCGTGTGTTGCCGAGAAATAGCCCACGCAAGATTATTATGTGGTGATGCCATTTAGCTCCGTACCCTCATTCTCTTCACCGTAGGCATAACTAAAAAGTACTCCAGGCTACAGCCTAACGAAGCGACGTAACAATCAAATGTATTCGCTCACAAAGACAGTTACTGTGATTATTTTTTGTGGGAAGTCCACATCGCAGTACAATTTAGTTTATATAATGCCGCAAAGCAGCCACAACTGATAGTCCCTTTTTTTTAAATTTATTACGGACCTCCTACAGCTGTTTCCACAGTGCGAATGATTTCTGAAGTACTCCCCTTGATCTTTGGAAAAAGTCTGTAATAGAAAAGCAGCATACCATCTCATAGGTAGGGGTGTGCGATTTCATCTCTAATCGAATTCGAATCGAATAGTGCCGAATAGTGGCCAGAATGTCGAGTATCGAATACAAAATGTTTCATTGAAAATCGAAAGAAAGAACAAAGAAATGAAATCTGCTCGTATCCTCGAGCCCATAACGCGGTGAGTGACTGCTACCAAAAGACTACAAATATTCATGCAGAAAAAGGAGCGGTCCCAAATGACCTGACTTCATGCTCTCTCCCCGCGATGTTACGGCGTTTACGGCTCATCCGACAAAGGTAGTGTTGTGCCTCGTCGTCATGAGTGCTCCGGGCCCAAAACTCTTCGGGCGCCCGCTCACAGCATCGTTTTTACTGCCCGCTGGAACGATGGGAGTTTCTAAACGAGTACTACGGCGCAGCAGTGGCAACTTCACAGCGCAAACTAATTTTCGCATGTTAAGCCAATCACCGAGGGTATCGTGGGCCAAAGTCGGGAAGCTTTACAGCATTTGCGGCGTACGCGACCGAATTACGCAGGAAGTCCGTGCCTTCGTTTCGGTAGCGAAGTTGTGAAAGGCTTGACAGTTTTCTCATGTGTTTTTTTTTACGTGCGCAAATGCCATAATCACCTTCAAAATAAGCATGCACTATCTTTTAAACCAGAATATCGGGGAAAGTGCTTACGAAAGGCCTGCTGTAGCGACATTAGAGTAGTTTTAGCCACCCCACCTTAACCAAGTTGCACCATTGGCCTTTGTCGCGTTTGAGATATTTGTGCTGTCGTATTATTCGAAACTTCACATACTAGATATTCGAAAGTCGAATTTATTTATTCGATTAGGTATTATTCGATTCAGATTCGAAACTCGAATATTCGCCACACCCCTACTTATAGGTTTTACTGCTATTGACACCTTTTTTTCCAGGAGGACAAAAGGTCATTTTATCTCCTCTCTCATCCTGCCTCTCACAACAACAACAGCAATGAACACCGATTGTGTCCCTAATGGCGATTACAACTCCGTCATTCCGACTGAATGAAACACCGTACTTCTCGCTCTTACCATCTGTCTTTTGAAAAGCATGCAGTACAACCTAAGCTAGCGGTGGCGTCGTTTCAATACTGGCTGGGTCCGCAAGAGTTGGTTTGCATGCAAGAACAACTCGCGACAGATATGCAGAGTCTGGTGAGCAGTATTGCGACAGCAAAAAAAAAAAAAAAAAGCTTCAACAGTCAGGAAGGTTCAACCGCGCTGACCAACGTTCCATCTGTGCGCGAACCTAGCTGATTCAGTCTACGATAAGGTAGCACAAAGCTGTGGTTTGAGCAACGTTGCTTCCATCGTGTTATGGGACTAGTGTATCGCACCCAACTCGTTACAAAACGCGACAAGCTACGCATCACGTTTCACGGGATTACGTGCCGTTCTGCACTACTGACCACCACGCCCGCTGAAACGGATGTGGCACAGCTTCGAACGATCACTTTTCGCCGCGCGCACGTTCAGTGACCGCCTACTGCGCGATAAAGCAGTCCAGACCGGATGGCCCTGTCATACAAGGCTGCTCTTTGTTGAACTAAAACACAGCAGCACTGTACAAGCCATGGGGAGGGACAGAGCTACCTGGGCACACATTTTTAGAAACACATTAGTGGTACAATCATTCACATAAACTCAGTTTTAGCGTCAGAAGTTAAGGAAGGCGGTAGTCTTTTTCTAGTGCGCTTCCATTGGCGAATGTAGTTCACTGAAGGGTTACAGGACATGTCAAATATAAGATAAGTTCACAAGTTTAGGACTGTTCTTTTCATTTATTTGTTTACATATGAAGAACGTGGGAAGGTTGCCTACGTTAGAGCCGGCTATTCCATCATCATGATATTAATACTCAAGACACACGATTGAATAAAAGAATCCAAAAAATAACCAGAAGCACTGCGTATATATAAAATGTCTGGCGTATAAAGAATAGGCAGATAAGGATTCAATGGGGGCTAGTTGGTACTGCATCGTTCTTGTTCTGCGCTAAAAAATGTGACAGGGGGACGTCTGTGTTCCCGTGTCGTCCCCCTGTCACATTTTTTTAGCGCAGAACAAGAACGAATAGGCAGACTCTAAGGAGAGAGTCTAATGCTTACTCGGTGGTCACGCTGATTGCCGCGGCGAATAATACAACCCTTCCGTGTCTATATTTTTCAGGGAGGGCAGAGAAAGTTTGTCAAGTTGTTATAGGCTCTCTAAGTAACCTCAGCAGAAGGTGCTCGCTATGAGACGCACCCCTTGGTGTACTGGTGATAGCGTCAAGCAGTGCGACACTGACAGAAGTGTCAAGCAAGAATTTTGGCGAATTGAGCCTGTTGGTTGATCATCTTAAACACTTCGGAGCGCAGGAAGAACAGACACACATAAAACGACACCATACCATAAAACGACACCAAATAAAACGACAACATACGAGCGCTACGCTCGTATGTTGTCCGGTATCTTGCTCTATATCTCTAAATATCTCTAAATATATCTGTTCTTGCTTGACAAGCAAGAACAGAGATATTTATTTACTTATTTCTTTGTTTGTTTATTTACTTATTTATTTCAACACACTGCATCCCCGAAGGGCTATCGCAGGAGTGGGCAAATAAAATACATGAAAGAGCATAACAAAGTGCGCTGAACATAAATGATTAGTAATGTACAATAAGAATTCATGGAGTGATAAGATCGAAAATAACCAGGCGGAGCATTCCACAATTCTATAGAATGAACAAAAAACTACATTTAAACGCCACCGTAGGATGGATAAAAGTAGACATGTTCAAGTCATGGTAATTCAGGGTGGTTGTTGGTCTAGCGGGTGCGATGTATTTGCTGAGTAGGGGGAATCATGGGGATTTATTTAAGGCATAAAGAAACTTCAAACATTGAACGCGACTACTAGGAGAGATACTGCTAAGCTGAAGAATACGAAGATGGGAACTAGGTGAAAAATACCAGTCAAAGCGACGATAAAATAAGCGTACATCTTTCTTCTGAAGAGATTATATTTTGTTCATATCAGAAATTTCGTGCAGGTTCCACACAGCCCAACCATATTCCGATATTGGGCGAAGGAAGGAAGAAACAAGCAGAAAGACAGGGATATTGGACGAACCAGGGTGTTATAAGTGAGAAGTCGCATGCTGAAAGGTGCTGGACGTAATGTGCGTTGCAGGTAGCCTAACTTTCTAAACGTGCGGTTGCACATCACAGTTCGATGTGATGAGACCAAGATAAATCCTGAGTGAAAGGGAGACCTAGATATTTGTATTATGAAACATTTTCGAGAGGCCAACCATTAAAGGAATGCGTAAACGGAGTGCCGGACGAACGCTTGGTACATGACTTGGATACAGTTTTCCAGAAGTTTATTTGCCTTTGCCAAGTGTCATACCATGATTGAAATGATAGAAATGTATCGTTAAGGATGATCTGATTATGAGGAATTTTAATCTTATGATACAACACACAATCGTCAGCACACATGAGTATTGTAACAGGAATATTACTTGGCAGATCATTATTGAAAATCAGAAGGAGGACTGGGCCTAATATTGTACCTTGAGGAACTCCATACGTCACAGTGCAAGTGGAGGAATGAGAAGACCTGAAGAGTACGTACTGAGACCTATTGGACAGGAAAAAAGAAATCCAGTTCACTAATGTTTCGTTTTTAAGAATAACAGTGAGCTTTTTTAGCAGTTTGTAATGTGACACAGTGTCGAAGGCTTTGGAAATATCTTTGAATATTGCGTCAATTTGATCACCTGCATCAAGGGCATGGATGATGCCCTGAGTGAATTCACTGAGCTGTGTTATGGTACTAAATCCGCGTCGAAAACCGTGCTGCGCATCAGATAAAACACTATTGCAGTCTAACAATTCTGTGATATATTTCAAAATTATGTGTTCGAGTATTTCAGAAGAATGGGATGCGACTAAGATGGGTCTGTAGTTCACTAAGGACTGCTTGTTTCCGGATTTGAATAAATGAAATATTTTAGCCGATTTTCATGCTGTAAGGGCAACAGACGTCGAAAGAGATTTCTTGATCACAATGGTTAAATATCGACTAGTCCATAAGCAGTATCTAATGAGGAATGCATTGTATATATTAGCAGGACTACGTGTTTTCTTCGGATCGAGTTTTAAAATGAGATTCAGCACACCCTGGTTTGAAACAACAATATCGTCAATAGAACTACGAGTCTACCCTATAAAAGGAGGAACAACGAAGGAATCAAGTATAAAAACAGATTTAAAGTAATCATTAAATGCATTAGAATCAGAGCAGTATAGCCTGTAACTGTGTCGTTTATTTCAAATGTATCAGTGGTAGATTCCATTTGTAAAACAGACCTCCAAAATTTACGTGGATTATTTCTGAGCAAACCAGGAAGTGTAACTTGAAAGTGAAAAATCAGGAGCAGCATTTCTTTTGCTTCGAAGTTCCTCCTTTAGAGCAATGAATATAGCAATAACAACAGCAACACCAGTGCGTTTAGCACGCCGCAATCGCCCAAGTCGTGGCGACCGGTGCAAAATTTGCTGTGATCCGAGGCAGTTCTGAATTCTTCATTTTTTTTGTTTTTAACGGCACAAAACGCGTGATGCACATTGTAACAAGATCACTCAAGAATTTATTCAAAGTATTGACATCTTCAGAAATACTAATCGCGTCAAACTCGCTGAAAGAAGTGCTAAGTGTATCAATAATCCAATATCATCATCATCATGGCTCATATTGAGGAAAGTAGAATAAATGTATCGGGCTTTCGGTACAGAACAAGAAATAGATGCAAAAACTGCTTCTTAATCCCATATGCCATCTACAACAGTGCACGCATGACCATAATCGCACACTCTAGGGCTGAAGAAGACAAGAGCTAAAACCGACGTGCCTCTTGTGGTGTCACTGACTGTTTGCCTTAGGTCGGAAGTCAGTGAAAAGTTCAATGTTTCTCTGCACTAGCTTGGAAGCATGACCTAGTGGAGATAACGACGTCCAGTGTGTATCGAGTATATTAAAATCGCCCATAGATATTAGATTTGGCGAATGAGGAGCTATTTTTTGGACGAATGCACTCAAGGAAACCAAAGAGTCCGCGATCAGGTTAAGTGGGCGGTAAAAGACATCACCAACAAAAGTCAACGTTTCAAAATAAGCTTTACACCAAACCGATTCAGTTTGAGACGGAGCATCAAGCACAGAAAACTTTAAGTCGGCATGTAAATATAAAGCAACGCCACCGCCTCTAACATCGATTCGATCTGTTCTTATGACACTGAAGCCCGGCAACGATATCTCGGCATCACAAATTTCGTTTTGAAGCCACGTTTCAGGGACGCCAATGACATGGGGGAGGTAGGACAATGTTAGTGACAGGAAATAAGGAAGCTTGTTGACTAAACTTCTTGCAATAATATTGTTACGTACTCTGGAGTAGCGTAAGAGGGTTTTTAATGGGCACAGAGACCGCGGAAATCGTAGGAGCTACGTCGTCGTCCTCTTTCTCTACCCGCGCTTCCCTTGTTTTTCACCGACAGTGACACTTCGTATCAATATTTAAAATACGAAGATTATTTGGTAAATCACGGGGGCGTCAACAAGAAGTAGAAGCAGCGGCCGAAGGAGCTGCCATCGCCACAGTATCGCGATTACGAGACTGAAAAATCGTGTTAGACTGCGCGTCCCAGTAGTAGCGTATTTATTTATTTATTTATTTATTTATTTATATATTTATTTGAAATACTCTCAATGAACATACAGGACATTATAGATGGGAGGGGCAAGTACGCTATTATATGTAACACGGAACAAGGTACGAAGAGATAAAAAAAAAGCATAACAATCAATCAAGTGAGTACAGTACCAATGTACAATAAAGACAAAAAGTAAAGGACAACACCGATTTAAACACTGGTTATACAAAACGTACCGCTCGATTTAATAAATCAGGTATGAATCTGTAATAATAAGAAGACAAAGTACAAGGGCACGAGCTCAGAGCAAATGGCAGAATTTTACAACTCTAGATCATGTTTTACATTTCTAGATCATGTTCACAAGAGCATATTTGAAAAGAATTGGATCGCGTATGTTCACTATAGATGATCGCTGGTTATTCCATTGGACTGAGCTTTTGGGAAGGAATGACTGTGAGCACGCGACAGTGTTACAAAACGAGAACTTGACTTTATGACAATGATCCCTACGAGCAGATGTGAATGGTGGTGGCTGAACAAAGAGCGATCGGAGAGTGGCATTGTGCTAATATATTTTATGAAAAAGTTAAATGCGAGCTTGCTTCCGGCGAATGGCAAGTAGTGGGATGTTAAGAATGGCTTTCATTTCTGCTACGCTTGCTGTACGGTGATAGTTCGCTAGTATGAAACGGAGAGAGCGATTTCGCACTGCTTTAATTGCGTTAATTGATATGAATTGATGCGGATCCCAAACCGATTATGCATATTCAAGTTGAGGACGAATGTACGTGGTGTAGAGCAGTAATTTTAGTGAAGACGAAGCGAGAAAATGATTACTTTTTATGTACCCCAGAGTACGGTTACTTTTGGATATTATGTGTTCGACGAGATGTTTCCATGACAAATCGTTACTTATGTTGACGCCAAGGTAACGGTATGCTGTGGCAGATTCGAGATTGAAGTTATTAATCACATATGTTGGACATGCTTCGTTAGAACGTGAAACTCGCATGTATTTGCATTTCTCAGTATTCAGCTCCATGCGCCAAGTGACGCACCAGTTGTGGACGTGGTTTAGATCAGACTGTAGATGGGCGACATCATAGGTAGTAGTTATTCTGCGATATAGGACACAGTCTAAAGCAAATAAACAAATTTGTCAGGAAATGTTATTGGGTAAGTCATTTATATAAATTAAGAATAGAAGAGGACACAGAACGGACCCCTGAGGAACCGCGGATTCAGCAGGGGCCATGTCAGACACGCTATCATTAGTGGCGACAAACTGAAGCCGTACGTTATCAATAAACACGTGGTCGTAAACTATGCGCACGGAAGAGCCGCTGTTGCGATGGGTTCTGGTTGCCTCCCATAGCTTTCTTCTGATAAAACGTACGTTGTCCCAATAGTCCTCAGATATGCGTTGATCGGGGCCATTCAGCTCAGATGCGTTTTTAAGAATATGAACTTTCTCATGAAAATCCAGGAGTTTCAAAATGATAGGGCGGGTGCGGCCTGTGTGACGTCTGCGTTGTGTGACGTCTGTGCGACGTTTCACGTTGTTGCTGCTTCGATATATATATATATATATATATATATATATATATATATATATATATATATATATATATATATATATCGAAGCAGCAACAACGTGAAACGTTAGCACACCGAAAGATTGTATCTGTACACGGCCATTCCCAGATAACAGCAGGTCAGGAAACGCAAGACCAATTTGTCTAGCTAATGAACTGGGATCTCGCTCGATCGTCTGCAAATCGACGAAGCAGCATGGTTGATTATCACGGTCATTTATTCATCGCCACGGAGACTCCTAAAGAAAAAAGCCAGTCACATAGGTCCTGTGTGCTTCTTTCTCTGTCCTTGTTTTTGTTCCGCTATATTATGTATTTAAGTCAAGACCAACTAGCCCAAATTTCAGCATTAACTGTTCACGCAAGGTTCACAACGTACAAGCTAGGACATTTGCGGTCCCTCTTCGCTGGTAACCTCTTAAAGATTTACCAGCAACGGTGCAGTGAGTTGACCTGAGAAAAGATATCCTTCTTAATCTTCATCGGTAACGATTTCGTCAGTAAACCCGCCTTACCCATAAAATCTGGGGCCGTATTTAACTGCCAAACGCGCAAGATGCGAGCGAATGGTGGAGGTGGTGTTGACATTATTCTATCAGATTACTGTGGCGTTATAGATTTCAGCCCTGCCTAGTCTGTAGCAGAGTATGATCGAACAGTGAAAAGCATATGTATTGCATTCGAATGCAGTTGAATTGTTTTCTTCATGCGGTTGTGTCCACAAATTGTTATTCCGTTAAAGAAACATAACTAGGCCTACTGGTTGACACCTTTATTCCTAAAAAAAACGTCATATTTGTGCAGTACAGCTTCGAGCAAGGATTTAGTTGATATAAGCTTATTTAGTCGTTTTAAAGCGACAGTCTTACATCTCTATGCTTCAAGGTCACGTTGTGAGGTACAGAAAATAATACGCGACCGCACGTGCTGCGGGTCCACCTCCTCTTTGCAGCGTTCGTGGGAGTAAAAACGTAAAAATGCCCAAAATATTACATAACCACGCGAACTATGCATGCACTTCATAATTTGTGGCATTCGTGTAGAAAAAAAGTTTAGAAAGCGGCGTTAGCCTGGCATAAAGTGCCAGGTAAGATAGCCACACCTGAATGTAATTGTCTTAGGCAAATGCGCAAGGGACCCTGTGATTTTTTTCTCCTAATACGTAAATAAATTGCGCAAAAGCTTATTGTGTCCGACTCTAGAGGCACGCAGTTGTTGAAAAGCGAGCGCGAAATGCAGTCACTCAATTTCGTTATCTTACTTAAAGAGGAAGACGAAGCTTTTTCCTTTTTTTTCGTTTGCCTTTAAGTAGAATGAAACTGGTAGGGAAAGCTACCTTTGATATTGAACGGAAATTTTGAACTTTGTAGTTAAGGAGCAACCCAAACTTTCTCAATGCTCAGTTATTTTTTTACCAACCCTTAGCAAACTAGGTTAAGTACCAGCCGGCAAATTGCATCTAAAGAACTACGCATTAAAAACAACGTGATTAAGTTTGCATGTTACTGTACATGTTCTTGCATAAAAAAAAAGATTTTTTTCAAGGTCGATGAGTCAGATAGAGGGGGACAATAATAAGGGAGGGGTGAAAAAGGAGAAACTGAATGTTGCTCACGTCTCTGAGCTATGGATGTAGAAAAAGATTCCGTGACAACTAGGAGGTCGAGAACCACTGATCGAGGAGGCGTTCGTCTGCGCTGAACCATGAGAAGGCACGGTGCCTTGGTGACGTGACTTGTTGGCCTTGTGGCTTGACACACACAAAAGTCATTTTACCCATTACCTTATGCCACTGGCTGGCTGTCTTTCGTGTGTACATAAAAACTTTGGAATGTAACGACAGCAAACTTTCACTACGCAATCAGAAGAATGAAACGACAACCCCTGAAAGGTGACAGGAATTCGCCTAATGCACGGAAGTCGGCAAACGTAAAGGAAAAATATTACGCGCCTCATATGTCACCTGCTTGTGTACAAAGGGCGTGGTGCCACCCCTAAACATAACTCGAATTATTGGGTTACTCTATTCTTTATTAGTCTTCTTTTGTGTCGCTTTGGGAAAGCTAGTAAAATTTATTTTCTTGCTTTTACACGGTACGTCTGGACATGTTTTGCGATTTTCAGTGAGGCAACTATCGCCGAAGCAAAGAGAGGTAATAAAATATCTGAAATTAAGCTCAATGTACGTAGACAGTTGTAACCAACCCATCTTGTGCATCGTGCATCCATGCAAGTACAACTTCGTCCCGTCAAGTCTCTGAGCCAACACAGACCTTCGTCTCCGCTCAGCAATATGGTTTACAGATAGATTTCTGAAGACAGAGAGGAAGCAGCATAAAAAGCTTTGCTTTACGCAAGTCTGCACTTAGCTTCGCGAAAAGCTATTTTTTAAATCCTTTTTACTAAATGCACGTTTCTGCCAAGTAGGCTGCTTGATATTTTTTGCACCTTATATTAAAGTAGTACTCCACGAAAACGCATAGCCCGCCTTTTTCTCTTTTTTTTCTGTCTTCGCTTTTCTGTGCTTCAATATGGTGGATTTTACATCCACTTTGCACTACTGCAAATCAGCCTAACTGTGTATACAATGTTTATTCAACAGTAAGAGCAATAATATATTATACTAATGGGAGCAACAGGAACATTTTATAGCCTTTGCACAAAGCAATTCAGTTTTGAATCTCAACCAAAACACACCCATTTCTAAAAGTGAAAATCAACAAAAACCTAGTGAAAGTGATGAGAAGGTAAAAAGATAATGCTGCAATGTAATCAAACACCTGGTAATTGCGAGGCCGCGTAAGAAGATGCGGTGGTTAAAGCCGCAGATGTAGTGATGTGTTAAGCAGGAAGAGCCGGAACAAGTGAAAGCTATTTGTTGAGTTTGTAGAAGAAAGAAGGAAAAAGATTCCCGCGTATTTTCGGTTCAAGGAGGGTGTGAAATTGAGCAGCAGGTACCATTCCACAGGTAAAAAGGGTACATGCATGTAGGAAATAAGAAAATTGGGGCACCTCTGCACTAGTGGTGCGAATACCGAGAAAGCGGCGCAGCTGGTTGCGTGGCCCTCCTCCTTTCCCTCCTCCTCACCCTCACTTTCCTTTTCAAACCTTGCTAAGGCTATGCTTGCTGTCTTTCTTTTAGGCGCGAAGCTCCTTAGGGTCGAGCCATGTCCCTCCTTTGTTGTGACACGCTATAGTACTGGAAGCGCTCGCGACAGAGAAGTCTTCTTCCTCTTGTTCTTCGGGCGCCTTGATGATGATGCCAATGAGGAAAATTTCAGAATCACAGCATATCCACGAAATGAATGATGAAAAGTGGAGCGCGAAATAGAGGGAAAAAATAAAAAAGTAGGAAGAAAAATAGAAATAAACATAAATAAATAGAAAAAAAAAACGAAAAGATAAAGAGAGAGGAGAAAAGAAAGGGAAAACAGAAGAGAAACAAAGAAGGCGGCCCAGCTCCGCACTTCTTTCAGGCTCGATCACAGGGACTTCGTCTTCTGAAATTGACCTCGTCTTCTGAAATTTCAGGTTGGAAGCATACAAGAACCTTTGGCTTTACATTTCACCGGTCACAAGGCGGTCATAATGAAAGGAGAACGCCGCCCACATCTCAACACCATATACGCAGTGTGATTAATAAACAACTTTGTATATACTTTACACACACGTTGTCACGTCTTTGCATGATCGAGTGCGCAATGTACGGGTGGATTCGCGGTTAATGATGCCCCGGAGCTTCGCGCACTCTTCATCATTCACTGCGTAAATATGCTGTGATTTTTTTTCTACATATTTTTTGTGTATGTTTCTTTGTATCTCTGTCTCTCTCTGTCTTTATATCTCTTTCTCTCTTTCTCCCGTTTCTTTCTCTATATTTTTCTCTCTTTCTCTCTCTCTGTACTAATTCCCTCGTCTTCTATCTGCACGCTGGACAAATCAGCGCATGTTCACGTTGCGAAGCTGAACATGAAGAACAAGACGGGAAAAGCGTGCGCCTGTTGACAATGATAATAGTTTCCGGATTCAGCAGACACATTACGCCCGGCTTAAGCAGCTGCGCTGCTAAAAACTAGCAAGGAGCATCCCAGGATTCCGCAAGCATCGGCAAGTCAACCTCTGACGCCTCCCTTTCCGACCAGTGCGCGCTGCCTCCAGAACACTCCGTGCTCCAGGGTAGGATTAGGCCCCCGCAGCGCCCACAGCAAGCGCAACTAAAACGAGCCGACCAATAGTAGCACTTGTCTATCACGTGGCCAGGGACTATGTCTCCCTAAACGTTTAAGTACGGAGCACTTTACGAGCTCCAGTGGTCTATTGAATCGATACAGACTAAAACAAAGCTAACAATGATAAAAACCAGGGAGAAGTAAGCTAACGAGGTCTAAAATATTACAAACTAAAGAAATAACCACCAATTGATCGCAATACTTTGCCTAAAATCGCGAAAAACCCTTCTGCAGGATGGGGCTGATACCAGCGGCGCGCGAGAGGGCTCCACTGCCTCGGCAGGCCCGCGATTGTCAAGGGAGTGGCTTTGCTGCCCGTGCTACGCACTTCCCCATGTTTTCACGGTAGCGGAGCTGCATTAAGCGCGGGATTTAGAAGAACACCACGATCTACACAAGAACTACATTAGGGCTATATTAACCACAGTATTTTTATGACTAGGCTTCAAGATTTGTCACGCGACGCTCCCGCCTTCTTTTTTCCTTCCTTAAAGGGTACAAGGAAAAATAGGCGAAACAGAATCAATCATAGATGACTAAGGAAAGTGAAGGCGGAATGTACAAGGAATGGTATAAGGAATGTAAGAGGAAAGAAAAATCAAACCACTTACAGAGCTTGCGAGAAGATTTGCGCTCGAGGTGCGCCACCTCGTTTCCTATTATTAACATTTCTTTCGGGGACTGCAGCAGCTTTGCGGCATCCATTAAAAGTTCTCTGCCAAGTGATCGAAGTATGAATTCCGCGAGTTCGTGAAATAACTAGAAGAAACGTAGCCAGATATTTCGACGGTTGCGTTCGAAATAAAAATTAGGTGTGTCTAAAGCTCCCGTTTTGTTGTATTTGTCGTGTTTCTAGAAGGCGTAACTTTAATTTCAGGAGATGCAGCACAGAGGAATCATGTAGACCCAACAAACTTCGAGAACAAGAAACTACATCCTGACCCGTTTATAATAGTTAGGCTAGCGATAATGCATCCATTTGCTAAAGTACTCCGGCTGGCGCAACTTTCTTCATTACCAGTGGGTTTGCTAGCCTAGTGAAGTTTTCATTCCCGCGACTCTCGAAAGCTTATCTGCCACTAGCGGACTTCGTTATAATCGCTCGGTTAGGTTAAGCGTATGTGATTTTGTCTTTTTCAATGCTTGTTCCACGTCGGAAGATTTTACACCGTTATTCTCACTAATCAGCCTTTAAAGACACGCTTAAACTGGCCGAACTTTGTCATCAACTGTTCGGTGATTTAACTTCTTAGTATTCTCTGATTTATTGCGTTAAAAGAAACTGGCTCCGACAATTACCATAAAATTTAGAGTACTCATCCGGCTAATCCAGGAATGTTGAAACACACATCATTTGCTTAACGTACCGCAAAATTCCGTGGCACAGGGATCGTGCCATTAGCCTGGCATGCTCATTACTGGTCGTTCTGCATATAGTGTTGGAAAGACAAAAATAAGCAAAAAACAAACATATTCTTCGAGAAGAAGAACGCAAAAAAGACGGCGAACAATGATCGTTAGGAAGCGGAGATGCTTGTACAAAGTGACACCACTCCTCTCGACAAGAGATTTCCGCGACCATTGCTTTTGTTCTTGGAGATTTGGAGATAAAGTGGCTGAGGGGAGGTGGTAGCGTAGGTAGTTTCTGATGTTGAAACAAGCAATCAAGAGCATTGCGTTACGTTTATAACTTCGTCCAGGCCCCACGAGGCTCATCAGCCGATGTGCAAGAAGAGAAAATCTCAGGGGCTCATTAAGAAAAAGCAAACAGAGAGCATTTGTGGGAAGGAAAAATGGTCAGCACACTTTTTGCTGATGCGGGAGCACAACTCCATTAGAGCTGCATCCGGATGCAGCTATTAACGAGTAACCGATTGAAACGAGAAATGCATCCACGCTCCGCGAATTAAGATTCGTCCATGAAAAAATCTGGTATCGTTGCGTCCTGATAAGACAGCGCAGTGTGTGTATTTCCAAAATATAAAATGCTTTTTGTATCATATCACATCCTTTTTACAGCCAAAGCTGTTACGAGATCATTTCACCGGCCGTTTTTGGCGCCGTAGTTGTCCGCCGCCGCCGCCGGTGTCCGTAACCAGTATTGCTCGAAATAAGAAAAAAAACAAAATACGAAAAAAATTCCAGGATGGAACGAGGTTCGAACCTGACCCCTCTGCGTGGGAGCTTAGTATTCAACCTCCGAGCCATGCCGGTGCTTGAAACTGCTTTGCAAAAAGGTCCTATACAGGCTTCATATGGGAAGGAACCACATTAGCATATGCAATATAGCGTGGTAGAAGAGTAAAAAAAGCACCAAGCGTCGCACAACGCGAATTCTGTAACCAGGCGTCACACAATCCGAATTGCGCAACGAGTAGGTTGTTGTATGCTTCCAACCCATTACAAAGGGTTCTGCCATAATTCTTCGTCGTCATCAGGCACAGCATCAACAAAGTGCGCATAATGCCTTACAAGCGTTTAGCAGGTACCACGGCTCTGCGTAAAATGACGAAAAATGGCACAGTGCCTGCTGCCCTACTTCTCAAGAATTACAATGATTTATAACGTAGTGGGTTCCTCGCAAGTGCCCTTGTATTGGTTGCCAAGGAAGCCCATAAGCGCATGATCCATTTCCTCGGGGTCTCAGTAAAACTACAATGATTTGGAGCGTAGTGGGTTCCTCGCAAGTGCACTTGTATTGGTTGCAAAGGAAGCCCATAAGCGCCTGATCCATTTCCTCGGGGTCTCAGTAAAATTACAATGATTTATAGCGTAGTGGGTTCCCCGCAAGTGCACCTGCATTGGTTGCCAAGGAAGCCCATAAGCGCATGATCCATTTCCTCGGGGTCTCAGTAAAGTTCTTCGCCCCCCCCCCCCCCCCCAGTCTCTCTCCCACGTCAACGTATGTTATACAGCATGACGGGAGAGGGAAATAGTGTCCGGGCGTCACCCAATGCAATTTACATAACTGGTGGGCCGTTTAAAGACTCCAACCCATTACAAAGGGCTGAGCCATAATTCTTCATCGTCATCAGTCGTCGCGTCAACAATTGCACATAATGCCTTACAGACGTGTAGCTGGTGCCTCGCTTCTCCGTAGAATGACGAATAATGGCTTAGTAGGTGCTTACCAACTTCACAAAAATTGTGATTTATGGCGTAGTGGGTACCTTGCTAGTGTACTTGTATTAGTAGCCCCAAGAGAGCTTACAACGGGCTCTAGAAATGCCGCTCTTCCAGCTTTCGCTGTGACTGTGCTGCGGTTTAAGCGCAGGCCTGGCGTTTTTTTTTTCTTTTCTTCAGTGTACCATGGCTTGAGCTGGTCGCAGAGACAAACGATTTGAGATACGTTTTTCTGATCGCATCATCAACACTACTTTCACGTGGCGAACAGCTAAGCGGTCTGTATGCTTCTCGGAGCCACGTCCATTCTTCGATCCCTGAAGGGCAAGAGATGATTCATTAGGTAATATTCTTTGTACTTTCTTTTACATCGCACCCGAGAACCCTGACTGCTGCTTCTTGTACGGACACTGAGGCCATTTTATGCTTCTGCTTTCTTTAAACTTTTTGTATTGATTTATTCCATGCGTATGTCACTTTTGCTGCCTTTCAGTGTTTCTGCAGCCACGCCGGAATAGACATTAACCGGTTGCTGCCTTTGCTTATCTCATCTGAAATTACATCTTTTCTCTATCTGCAAACAGTCTTGTCCTAAGTGCATGGATTTGTGCCTACCTGTGTGTTCTGTGCGTTAAGGTTATGCCTTTAAGTATACTCCGTCGCTTAGGTGGTTCGTCTCCATCTCATGCATTTGGCTCGTTGGTTAATTTTTATTGCGTTAACTCTGACAAGGCAGGTGCATATCGTCAGGTACAGTTGAAAAGACTCGCTTTAATTAAGTAGCTTAAGCTGAACGAACTTGTGCCCTGTAAACCAACCGGTAAGGGAAATATTTCTCTAACACTGCAAGAACGCGTCTTGCTTGCTTGCTTGCTTGCTTGCTCGTTCCATAAAACTGACTCCTACGCACTATGGAGGATCGGCCAAGGAGCCGGCGGTTAACGTAAGTGAAAACATTAAGAAAAAGGAAGGGAAAGGGAAAGATCACCTTTTTGGAAATAGAATATCGTAATTTTAGTGACACGGGAAAAATTATTGATTACATAAATGAATGAGGAATTTGTATGAATAAAAAATAATAATTCCTAATACATAGTTGAAAATGTTCTGGTTTTCCAAAGATTCGAATAACTAATGCTGATGATTGAATTAACAAGGCAATCTCCTTGTGTCACCCAGGAATTCACAGAGGGCCCCGCAGGCGTTCCTGGTAATATGTTTCAATGAGGCAGCGCCAAGGGAAATAATATTTAGAGCACTTAGTGGAATTCCTGATTTTTTAAATTAAATTTCGAAGTACTTCTTTTCTTGTTTTTTGAATCGACGACAGCTTAGCAGAAAATGGTCGATGTTTTCCGATTCGTTACAGCTAAGGCATAACGGGGAGGACACCAGACCAGACCTGTTTATTTAAAAATTAAGCGGTGGAACACGACTTCATATTTTTTTGATGGATACTTCGAATTTACGTGTGGAACACCATTTATTATCCTATGCGAAGCGGAAGTGCGAAAATTCTGGATTAGTTAATTTAAGCTTTGATGAATTTTCAAGAAGAAAACAAAATTCTGAATCTTCTCGCTTGAATAAGCAGTAATCGGCATAATGGCAAAATAGGACCATCACGGGACATTCGCGCGAATAAGTCAACCATCTCGTTTACGTTCCTGGCACCCGTAGCAATCGCATTAGACTAATGTTTACAGGGAGTAATGATTTCAATGTATATAGTATAATTGACTCTCAAGATGAAGTGCGAGATGACCAAAGGGACAACGAATCAGTCGCTGTTATATCTGTCGAATGATTCGCTGGAAGTTTTCGAAGAGCTCAGATATTTACCGCTATCTCTTTTTCGCCAACACTCGGCAACTTTTCTTCTCGTGTCGCACGCAGTTCGAATGTGCCTGAGTTGTCAAAGGTCATAATGGCATGCTACACCGGCGACTACCTTCCTCTATTTCGCACCTACGCGGTAGACAACTGGAAGGGTACAGAAAACAGCCGGCCTGCGTACGTTGAACATAGCTTGCGTCAATGTTAACGTGCACGTTAACGTTATGGTTAATGGTTCAACGACGAGCTGAACAGTCCCAAAAGAAGGGTGTGCTAGAATATTATGCTTCTTTCTTTCTATGCTGCTGGAACACTGTTACCATCGGTAGTCGGCTCACAAGGCAGTGAAGACACGATGGCGCTTCTTGAGCACGACTGGCTCGTGCGAAAACCTGAATAGTGTGCAGTCCCAGACGCGTCAGCGTATTCACTGCTCAGTTACTTTCCTCCCACTTTCTCATGTCCATATACCCGTTTCCCACTTTGCCAGCGTAGGTTAACTAACCGGACACTTTTCTGGTCGACCTCCCTGACCTTTGTTTGCGGATTTCGCCTGGTCTTCAGTGTTAAATATATAATCTCTGTCTTCACTAGTTTTGTCATTTAAGCCGGACATCCTTATTAGTTATAAAACGCTTGCTAAGACTAACCAATTGGTAACCGCCTAATTCCAACAGATATTGTGGCGTTCCGCCACCGGCCCGCTATGTTGAGTTGAAAGCTTCAGCGTTTTGCTGCCGAACAGGAGGGCGCGCGTCCGATTCTGGGCCAGGACGGCCGCATTTCAATATGGGTGAAATGAAAAACCACCCGTGTACACCAATTTTGGAGCAAAGCAATGGACCCAATTCGGTAAATATCTAGGCACAGTCCAGCACGATTATCATTATTCTGTATTCTGGGCGTAAAATCCAGTATTTAATATCTTAAATAATTCCACCGCTTAAAAATTTCTGTATATTAAAAAGACTACATGATCACAAAAACTGCAGAGCCGCTCGCAATGTCATTCTTAGGACTAGTAACACATTAAGCCTGAGGGCCTGAATTGAATCGACCTTTTGTAGCTAATGCATTCTATAGTGACCATAATGTGCTATGTTTAAATAATTATGCACGTGACACCGCATATACCTGAAAATTTTTCCTGAATTGCATCCACACAATCGGAGTTGTGCAAAGAAAAGTAATATTGAGCAAGGAAGCGCATTTAAGCATCTTCTGTTACTCGATGACATTTCGTTTGCCTGAACATTTATAATGCATTACTGAGACAGAGAAAGTTAAGGTCTGTGCGTGTGTCTCTTTGTGTGCTTTTGGGATTGTTGAAAATTTTATGGCGGCAACATATCGTGTAATGTAAGAGGGGTAGCCACACATAGGCAGAAATCACTCCTTAAATCGTTCTATTAAAAACAGAACTTTTATTTGATCAGCACACGACAGGTAAACCCGAAGGCAAAACAAAGAGATAAAACGCAACGAAAAGAGCTCTCGAAGGAGCCAAGTTACAGATTAAAGAAACACGGAGCTCATTCGTGCCTTGATTTTACTTTTCGCCTCGGCAAAAGCGCTGTCGTGTCTCGGCGAAAGTAAACGCCACCGGTGCTCACAAATTGATTTACGTCACAATTAGGTGGGACAATAAAAACTACAAGAAATATCAAATGCATAATCAAAGGGAAAAATGAAAATGCGCACGAAGCACTCGAAATCGGGTCATTTGGCGTTTGCGCTCACCTTGCCTCGAGACGGTATCAACTTCTGCTGCTTCACTAAGCAACTGTCCCGTGCAAAGCAAAAAAAAAAAACATGACTGTGCGTGGGCTTCCAGTGTAGTACAGTAATCAGGGTGCCGCCGTACATAAAGCCCAGGCTAATTAGAAAAGCTTGCTTCTCACGTGGGTATACTGCGCGAAGAAGAGCGGCTTTCTAATGAAGTCCCGAAGGGAAAAAGAAACGCGTTGAAATGGAGAGAAAAGTGAAGGGCCTTTTTCATTACGGTTGAAGGAAGAAGAGAGCTTGTTCTGAGTGTACGTGACTGCGCGAATTGACACACAGAGGCCCCGCAGTCAGGACATTATCCTCGTTAAAGGTGGGGGAAAACGGGTACAGTAATTTGCTGACGCCGCTTCTCTTTCTGCGCTGGGTGTGAGATTTGAACGCGCACCTGTGATATTTCTCATAAGTAGAGCCGCTCTTAGGTGCTATTGGCATCTTTCATGCGTGCATGCCCGTAGTATATTTGTTATGTACAAGAAGGAAAACCAATCAAGGACCCGTCTTTTTTACACGAAACCATTTGCTGTCAACACAGAATGAAGCCAACTAATGCGTACAGGAAGTTATACGTTTCAGCTAAGGTGTAGAAACCATAAAATACACTGGTAGTCATGAAGGAAAGTAGATGATTTTTCAAGGGCTCGTTTATCTTTGTTAGACACAATATTAATGAGAACTAACAGACAATAACGCCAAGGAAAGTACAGGGGGTGTTATCTGTAGTATTTAGAATATAAATGTGAAGAAAGTAAAGTGGACGAAAAGATGACTTGCCGCCGGCAGGGACCGAACCTGCGACCTTCGAATAACGCGTCCGATGCTCTACCACTGAGCTACGGCGGCGGTCATCCTCCCGTCCACTTTCTGGGGTATATATGTTGATTTAAACCTAGGAGTGTTAGTCAGCGCCAATCGCAGCCATGGCGGCGAGTGTGGAACACTCTTTTTTTGCCTGTTGGCGTCACGTAGCACGTGATCTTTTTGCTAGCTGGCAGCTGACCAATAATCCCTCGCATACTACCTGAAGGCATTAAGTCTGCCAGGACGAGACCCTCACTATGAATGAAGGAAAGTAGATGATTTTTCAAGGGCTCGTTTATCTTTGTTAGACACAATATTAATGAGAACTAACAGACAATAACGCCAAGGAAAGTACAGGGGGTGTTATCTGTAGTATTTAGAATATCATCTTTTCGTCCACTTTACTTTCTTCACATTTATATTCTAAATACTACAGATAACACCCCCTGTACTTTCCTTGGCGTTATTGTCTGTTAGTTCTCATTAATATTGTGTCTAACAAAGATAAACGAGCCCTTGAAAAATCATCTACTTTCCTTCATTCATAGTGAGGGTCTCGTCCTGGCAGACTTAATGCCTTCAGGTAGTATGCGAGGGATTATTGGTCAGCTGCCAGCTAGCAAAAAGATCACGTGCTACGTGACGCCAACAGGCAAAAAAAGAGTGTTCCACACTCGCCGCCATGGCTGCGATTGGCGCTGACTAACACTCCTAGGTTTAAATCAACATATATACCCCAGAAAGTGGACGGGAGGATGACCGCCGCCGTAGCTCAGTGGTAGAGCATCGGACGCGTTATTCGAAGGTCGCAGGTTCGGTCCCTGCCGGCGGCAAGTCATCTTTTCGTCCACTTTACTTTCTTCACATTTATATTCTAAATACTACAGATAACACCCCCTGTACTTTCCTTGGCGTTATTGTCTGTTAGTTCTCATTAATACTGGTAGTCATGATTAACATGATAGTATGACTTAGAAGCGGCTCCAATTAAAAACCGCGTTTGTTATAATTTAGAAATATTTGCTTTGAAAGATGGATGACGACGTGATCATGCCTTCAAAGTTAAACGGGTAAAGTGCCATTCATCGTCTCATGCAAACTCATTCTATCTTAGCACAACCATTAATTGGAACAATGTGCCGTGAGACCTCGCAACAGAAACGGACATGAAGTTTTAGGCTCTGCTTGGGAGTGATGAAAATTTGCGGTAATATTTTGTTGATTGTTTTTGTTCATCATTTCTTTCCATGTTACGCCTCCCACGTCAATTGCTGTAGTTATTATTGTTGCGTCACATGTTGTTGTCCCTTTTGATATGTACCATGTTTGTTATTGACTGTATACCTCCCCCCCTACGCAACGTCCTCCACATGAGGGCCGTTAGGGGTAACATTATTAAATAAATGAATTGCCTGACATTTCCAAAACAAGACGGTTACTCCTTCACGGGCCGTGACAACGCAGGTGTGCACGTGTAACTTTTGAGCGCCTGTCATGGTTTAGGGAAGGAGGATGGGGGAAGGAGCTTCATCTTTGGTGATGATGGTGTCGAGCTTTTGCTTGGCTGCGAAGAATTGATGGGCTGTGGCGGTCAGAGACGGATGAATTCCTTGTTAAGGAACGGTTTCCCTTGTTTTTCTTTTGTTCTGTGCTGAAACCGTGAATGTAGACTGACGGCAACTTTCCTTCGTAAGTGTCTAACTTGTTTTCGGTGTTCAAAACCAACGCACCAAACCGCCACCTAAGCTCAAATAATCGTGGCTTCCACAAAGCGTCTGTAGACAATACTGCAATATGAAGAGCCGAAACGCATTGCACATTAGAATGTGACCGAAGAAAATAAAGAAAACCACTTTTCACCAAACCATCTACCCCCCCCCCCCCCCGCCAAAAAGAAAAAGGAATGACTACCCATACCATTTAAAAAACGAAACAAAGTATAGGCGCAGCCCTGAACGTCCTCACGTTACCAGAAACGAGTCTTTCCTTTACGTTAAAGGTACCAGTGAAACCATGAGCAGAATCTTCAAGAAAGAAGACATGAAAGTCGTCCAGAAACCGAGAAAAACAATAAATCTCTTTTTGCCAACACCCCAAGGACTCTCCACGAAAAGAGAAAGCCCCAAACATCGTCGATAAAATGAAATGTTCCAACTGTCAGGCTGCATACATTCGGGAAGAAAAATTAGCCGAAATAATTAAGCAACACAAAGATGAGGTCAGAACGTTCTACAGACAGCAAAGCTTCCCGGCAGAACACTCACAAGATGCACACCGCAAAATTTACTCCAAATGAGCAGAAATTCTAACAACAGAAACTAACTAACAAAACCACTGTTGTCGGGGTCATGGTACAATCAGAGGAACAAAAACAACAGAAACTGTTGCAAAGGTATATTGTCGGCGGTTTGAATGCATGGTTTAAGCACAGCTAAAGAACGAAAGAAAGAGAGCAAAGAAAAGTGTGTTCTTAGGGAAGTCGATCCTGACTGACGTCGCCAGCCCATCAGTTCTACGCAGCCAAAGAAAAATTCAAGACAGTCAACACCCTCACCAGAAACGCGGGAACACCTTCATCCCTCCTTCCAACCTCGACAATGAAGGACGCTCAAAGGTCGCACCTCGACACCTCCGTTCTCACTGCCACAGGAGAAGGAACCAAGTTGCTTTAGAAACGTCAGGAAGCAAAGCCACTTTAACTGCAGAGCAGTCTACGGGACCGTCCCGTCGTCGTCTCCCGTTTTTGCCACGCAGTCTCACGTCTAGCGCTGTGGTCACGCAGGTCCCACGTTTGATGGCCATTAGCCGAGCAGGTATCACGCTTAGAATGCCAGCGCTTGCTTGCCCGTGGACACTAGCGTTGTTGCATGGCTAATTCCTCTGTCCGAACAACGCCTCCTCTACTTTTTAATAGTAATAGTAATAGTAATACTTTTTATTCACAGTAAGCCGAATACAGAGCTCACTGCAGGGGCAAGGGCTAAAGGCGAACAGCCTGACAAAGGCCCCTGTCCCTCCGCAGTTCGTGACAGTGCAAAGCTTCAACATCAGTACAAAAAAAAGAAAAAAAAATAAATATATACATATATATATATATATATATATATATATATATATATATATATATATATATATATATATATATATATATATATATATATATATATTTAATACATAGGTTTCAGAGAAATGGAGAACAAGCAACTTGCAATTGTACACATAAAATTCACACACAAATAAAATAAGTTTACATAACACATTTCAATAATTAGAGGTCGCTCTCGTAAAAATACACAACTAAACGATATCAATAAAAACTTCAAAAACAGAGGCGCAAAATGCATGCGGATGCACTGAATTATACTGTACACTGGTGTAATCATAATACAAATTCATGAACAATTTAAGCATTAGCGGAGGCATGAAACTCCACTAAGTAGTTTCGATAATGTATACCGGTGGTTAATAATAAGTTCTTTATGTGCTTCTTAAAAGCCGCTTTACTAGCCCTAAAGTTCAATTGATCTGCAAGGGTATTTAAAACATGAGGTACCTGGTACGCAACACTTTGTTTTCCATACTTGGTTCTTGTTCTAGGAGCTCGTTTCTTTTGTTCTCGCAAACTGTAGTGTGGTCTTTCGGTGCAACTTTCTTCATATAGCTTATTTTTTTTAATTAACTGAAGCAATTTAAAATGATATAATTGATCAATTCTGAGTATGGAATGTTTAATGAATAGTGGAGCAGTGCGCAAGTCTTGCAGGTTTCCCCTGTATTTTTCAAAGCAGCGCAATATTTTCTTTTGTAAAGTTACTAGCTTTTGGTAATTCCCTTGCGATGTCGTTCCCCAGACTAACATCCCATAAGTTACTTTAGAATGGAAGAGTGCATAGTACATACTTATTTTTAACCTCAATGGGATTAAGTGCATTGTTCTAAAAAAACAACCAACTGTTCGCGCTAATGCGGTAATCAGATGATTCACATGTGTGTTCCAGTTTAAGTCCTCCTGAAACCACACACCAAGAAACTTTTGTTCCCTAACGTTTTGTTTCTCTGCCGATGTGCTGATCCGAGCCAGCACATCGGCAGAGAAAGCCCAGCGTCGGGAGTTACACTCAGATGTATTGAAGGTAGAACTGGAGGCGAAACGGCAGCGCAGGGACTTGGACGCTGCGCGCTCGAAGCAGTAAGCTGTAGAAGACAATAGGAAAACAGTATAGGAAGGAGAGCATAAAACAGCAAAAAATCACATATTGACAAGAAAAGAAAGAGAAAAAGGCATAAAATATCACATAATAACACAAAAAACAACAGAACAGAGCAGATAAACACGAAATTATCATATACGAAACATAGACGAATCCGTGCTCCGCAGTTCCTACAGCTTTCCCTTGGGCTGGAAATGGCTTAGTTTTATTTATTTATTTTTGGAGCCACTCGAAAGTCATAAATAAATAACCCAACCTAACAGGCAGTTCTGTCAAAATGTCCTGTGTTAAGAGCAAAATACTAATGTTTCGCGAGTAATATTTTTATTGTGATATGATCAACAGAAAATCGTTGAGTGCATCTTGCGCAAGCTGAAAGGATATTGCCATGCCACTGAAGTATATCGTTTCAACAAATGCGCAACTGTATGTGAGGCAATTTCAAGTCACTTTTACAAGAGGTTGCTCCGTTGATCTGGTGACCTTAATAAATTTTTTTTTGTTTCTTTCATTTATGTGTGCCAGTTGGGTCAGGCGCTTGTTCACCTATGTAGACCGGCGTGTTACATGGTCTATACGGACAAGTTACAACTGGTCTAAATCACATGCTTTAAACATTGTCGTATTCTTCTTTTCTTGTTTAGAGCGAACCTTTATACGGCTAGGTCCTGGTGGATGGCGTCCGTAGACAAAATACACGTAGAACAACAATTTTCGACGCTCCTCGCTTCTTTGCAGCAGGTGATCCTTGCCCCCTCCCCACCGTCAGTGCCTCTTTCACAAGTCTCGCGATGCTCGGCGGTGGCACTTTCGTCCAATTTTTGTGCCCCATGTTCTTGTGACGTAGAGATTGCGCGATCGCTCGCAGTTGGCCTTCGGACTCGCTAAGGTATTGACGCGTTTAATTCGCTCGGAGCAAGAACAGCGGCAATAGAAGGAGCGCTAACGCGCACTGAAGCGCGAATAGCGTGAAGCCGCTGCAGCATAACGTGCCGCAGCAGCCGCTGGATTCCTTCTTTTAAGTCTTCACAACAGTGGAAGGGCTCTGAATTTTTATTTCTCGCCCTCTCCTTTCTCCATGGCGTATCCTTTTTTATTTTCTTTCAGTCATCTTACTCCCTCATCACAATACAGGGAGCCACCCGGTAGGACGAATCGCTAGCCTTCCTGTCTTTCAGTCTATTTCCTGCTCCTTCTTTACATATCAGTCGGTAATTTTGTCCTGCCTCAACATTCGCCTCACGATAACCAAGAGCGCGGCATTTTTATTAGGCTGTCAATGTTGAAATAAAGTTCCGCAAAATGTATTCTTTTTCTTCGCCCAGATGTGCTCTTTCCCATAGACAACACCAAGTTAAATTTTTTTACGATGAAACAGCAATAACTCAGAAAATTTTCAGTTTTTTCACGGCTGAACAAGTGTACTCTTGGTTGGAAACTCATCAACTGATCAAATTAGCTATGATGAGATGCGAAGCGCGTGTCGTGAAAGGATTACACCGGATGCTCTGTTTTCTCTTGTCTTCCGCCTGCAGATTAGCACGGTAGGAGTAAGTAAACACGTTTCTTGTAGGCAATGTTCGCGCCAGCATGACCACCTTTTCCGGTATATACTGCACGGGTTAGGGCTTGGAATTAAAACAAGACGAAATAGATGCATGCGCAAATTACCGCGCAGTTTATCCAGCGAAAGCGCGCGGTACTCTTAAGTGACAGTGAACGCCCGCATGCCTCACGAACTTCAGTAGCGCGAACTATACACTCTTAAAAAAAAGAGAGTCAAAAGGGAGTCACGTCTGCTTGACTCTCTTTGTGGCAGCCGATGACCACCTTTTTTTCTAAGGGGAGTCACAATGCTTTGGTCGACGCCCCTGAATGAAATAGATGACTCCCTTGCTCCAAGGGAGTCAGTGATGGTTCTGCATATACAGGGTGGGTTTTTTTAAAAAGAAAGCTTCAGTGGCTGCGACCAAGATACAGTTCGCTGCTTTGGCTTGTGGTATACCGAAAAATTTTGGTTGAGAATATATAACATGGATTCGTAAAATGTGGAATTACGCACGTATTGTGTTATGGCTTCAGTTACGATATTGCTGAAACGGCGCTTCGAAAACGTCTACAAGTAAACAGGGTTCTTAAAAAATCTTGCCCCCAAGCGAAACATTCAGAGTTATGACAACGTTTAACAATGGCAGCGCTGACAAATTTGCGAATCTTCGCACGTTTGCAAGCGAGGTTTGTAGATTCCTACGACAGCATGTATGGCAGAAAACATACATTTATTAGTGAAATGGACGTGCATGGTGTTGAACGCACTGGCGATCGGGAACACATCTAACTCGACGGCCGTAAAAACATGTGCCGCAAAGCTGGCATGATAACCGCGCAGACCGGTTATCAAGGCGACGCTTTACCGCGTCTCCTAAAGAGCGACAATACTACCAGAATTATAGCTCGCGTGGTCATCAGTTCTGCCCGCCACAGCTAAACTATATCTTCACGATAAACCGCGCGGGCCACCAAATCGCTCAGCAAACGTTGAGCACAGCTAGGCACGCACACACGGCCTCACCGCACTCTCCCTAGCCCCTAGAGCAGGGGATGCACGTTCACCTGCGCCCCCTCCCACCGTACAGCCCTTACAGACACACACAGGGCACGCTTCGCCTCCTCCACCCTGATATTATTCAATAGAGCTTTAATTATGCATGGATGTGTGTTCTATAGCACCAAAACAAAACCGAAACCATTTAGGCGTTCGTGGAGGCTACTTTAATCCAAAGCCGAAGCCATCAATACGAGACAGCCATTTTGGCCTGGCGTCGTGAGACGGCATTGTTCGTGATCCGTCTCGTTGTGGTCGTTCTTTAGTCCGCCAGAATAATCTGTGTCGTCAGGCGTGAT
The DNA here is from genome assembly GCF_013339695.2 of Rhipicephalus sanguineus. Classification (NCBI taxonomy): domain Eukaryota; kingdom Metazoa; phylum Arthropoda; class Arachnida; order Ixodida; family Ixodidae; genus Rhipicephalus; species Rhipicephalus sanguineus. Next base: position 137,233,882 of record NC_051184.2, read on the forward strand.
TGCAAGTGATCGTTTTGCGTGACTTTCCTTCCGTGCTATGCATTCGTGGCGTAGTATCGTGTCGTCGGCTCACGCTTGCCGTGACTGGCTGAAGCAGTGTCACTCAGTGTTTGGGAAAAGCAGCCTCCGGACGGAGAAGTCCCTGCAGTAAGCTTCGTTTCGTCGTGAACTTGCCTGAGCAAGATGGCAGCGCATGACGGATCCCAGTGGCACCGACAGACGAAGCCTGTGGACGACGCTCCTACGGTCGTTATAGATTTCAGGTGAGTTCTGCCGGCTTCTGCCTACAACTCTTTTATTCGCTTCACACGTAGCTTTGCCACTTGTCTTTCTGATGTTCCAGTTGCACGGATTTTGCTATCGTGTTTCAATGGCTTGGCAACGACGAAAACCGCACTGGACTATCCAGTAGCGGGTAAAACGGAGTGGTGCGCGCCAATATCGTGTTTCCTTATTCCATACATGCCAGAAAAACATGAAATTGCGAGTTGAAATCTCGGTTGCACTACGAGTGTGGTGACACGTAGAGCAACGTTGCACCGATATATATTTGAAGGGTAAGTAAGATCAGCTGATCAAAATCAATCTAATGCACCCGGCCCGAACATGCCTGATATCCAGATCATGATTTTGGCTCGTGAAACTCTAGAATTTAGTGTTTCTTTCCTTTGCTACCCAGACGTTGAAACACGTTTAATACGTATTTATTCGCTGCATATTCGAACTTCTCGCCGTGTTTGCTTGTTTGTGTGTGTGTGTGTGTGTGTGTGTGTGTGTGTACGCGCGTGCGTGCGCGCGCGTCCGTCCGTCCGTCCGTGCGTGCGTGCGTAACTGCTATAAAACTTTGATGCAATAGCTTTTGTAGCACGGTTTCATTTAATTGAAACAGTGGTGACTTGATCTTATGATGCTAAAAATTATCATTCAACAAAGGTAAATGTGAGTTCACTTCAAAGTTGTAGTTTTTTTTTTTTCCACAAACTGCATACGAGTATAACCTCATCCTCCTGTGATACTTGCTTTGTCTAATGTGGTGTGGTGCTAGTACCTAATAGTAAACACAACACCGGCTAGTAATAATGGCAGTAAACATACTGCTCAAACGCTGTGTTTCGTGGATATTGGATGCCTTTGTTATACCAGCCGTGGTTCAGTTCGTTATTATTTTCAACACAAAGATACAGTCTACAGTGATGTTGTGGGCAGTGGACAAAAATCCCTTAAAATGGACTTGGAAGCGTTACGCTGCGAAGCCCAAGGACGCGGGTTCTGTTCCTGACCCTGGCAGCTGCATTTAGAAGGGGGCGAGATACAGAAACTCCCATGCCCTCTGATTTGTGCACGTTGAAGAACTCCAGGTAGTTGAAATTAATCCGTGATCTCCCACTATGTAGCACCGCTTAATCGCATTGTGCTTTTCGCTCATAAATCTCTAGCAATTATTACTTCGTCATTATACCTCGAAACACTCGCTGTATCCTATTTGAATTCTGTTCGCCATAGTCTGCAATGAATATTTAGCACTTTTTACAGCAGGGTACCTCATTTGACATTCTTTTACAATGCACCTTAATTGTCCCAATTTCGTGCCATAATCAGCTGTTGTTTTTAATATGTATATAAGTCACTTCAGCACTGTTCCTTTTTGTTTGACCGCTTCTCATCACCTCAGTTGTTTGAGGTTTGAGGTGATGTTGGTGCTGCACAATTTGCCTGAGTTTGCTCCCAACCCTCTATACTGGTCAACGCTGGCTGGTGGGTTGTCCTTCCAGACAAACGGAAAAACGAGACCTTTGCCTGTTGATATAGATCTGAAGAAAAAATGGCACATTAGGCCTTTAGAATAGCTGCACCTTCGTGCAGCTGTTCTGAAGCCAGGCACTAGAAGGGCACGCTCACAATGATGCGACAGAAAGAAGGCAGTGAAGGCAAGCCTAGTCTTGTCGTACATTCGCCATATTTCGTGTAGCTGTATACACATTTTGCCGTTTTCTTCGTTAAACTAATAATAACATTTGGCGTTTAACATCCCAAAACCACGATATGATTGAGAGACGCCGTAGTAGAGGGCTCTGGAAATTTCGACTACCTGGGGTTCTTTAACGTGCAGCTAAATCTAAGTACACGGGCCTCAAACATTTTCGCCTCCAACGAAAATGCAGCCGCCGAGGCCGGGACTCGATCCCGCGACCTACAGGTCTTTGTTAAAATACTGCTAGTCTAGTGGTTATGGTGCTCTACTGCTGACCCGCAGGTTGCGGGATCGAATGCTGGCCGCCGCGGCCGCATTTTTGATGGAGGCGAAAATGGTTTAGACCCGTGTGCTTAGATTTAGGTGCACGTTAAAGAACTCCAGGTGGTCGAAACTTCCGAAGCCCTCCACTACGGCGTCTCTCATAATCTTATCGTGGTTTTGGGACGTCAAACCCCAACAATTATTATTATTATTAAAATACTGCTGCCATGCTATACAGGGTGATTTTTTTTCAGACAGTACATATCTTTTATAAAAAAACTCTATGACAGTCACGCTCCAGTAGTACTCTAGTTCGAGGCGGAAATATTCTGCCGCAACAAAAAATGCGTTGACGGGACTAATTAACAAAAACCCGTTAACTAATTTTTATTTATTGACTTGAGGGCAGTTGTTTATATTAGAAATTTGTAGTGCGTACCGCTTTATGGTATACCCATTTTTCAGAAATCATGAAAGTTTTACGTAACTTGAGATATTTATTGTGAAATTTTAAGGGCTAAATCAAAACTGATCGTGTCCGGCACACAGAAAACGCGGTTTTTCTGTTACGTCAGACCGGAGCTGCCCGCGACAAGGGAGTGACGAAATTTGAATGAAGGCGCGTCGTGGTCGTACCTTTTCGTGAAAACTGGCAAGTCATCTAACTTGCGTCAGCGGATCGCCTTACCTTTGCATGTGGTGTTTGGTGCTCATTTGTTTCTTTCGTGATGCGCGCATCCGAAACGGCAGTAATATCAACCTTTTCTTTCTATGTTTACAGATAAGTACCACACATCGCACCCAAATAATAAGCTGTTTACTTGTGTATTTCTGAATGCTTGCAGATTTTCCTGATCACATTCTGCTTCGGCCCACCTTCATTAAACTATCATCACCTTCTTTTCACGTGTAGCTCCGAGCTTACGTAACAGAGAAGCGACGTTTCCTGCACGTCAGGCGCTATCAGTTTCGATTTCGTCCTTGAAATTCAAGGATGAATATCACGAATTACGTGTAACTTTCGCGATTAAAAAAAATGTGTATGCCATAAATTGGCACGCGATACAACTTTCTAATATAAACAACTACCTCCAGGTCAGGAATTAAAAGTTAATTAATGAGTTTTTGTTAATTAATCTCTTCATTGCCATTTTAGTTGCAGCAAACTATTTCCTTCTTGACATAGAGTGTGTGCGCGAAAACATCTTGAGCATGACTATTATACAATTTTGATAAGAAATATGCGTTCTCTAAAAAAACATCCTTCTAATTGTACGGAGGTCATGCAGCGGAAACAGTTGCAGCTGGCTAAGGGAGTAACAGACCCTCAAAGTACAGCAAAGTTAATGAGTATCCCTGGTTTTGTTCATTGCCATGACACTTCATGGAATCTGGTGTGTGAGCGCTGCCCTTGTCAGATTAAAAGGTGATCGATCTGTCTATCATCATGTGTTTATTTTTGTGCACTTGACTATTTCAGGTTGCTTCAAGACTGCACATTGAAGCTCTACAGCTGCATTTGACCAGGAAGCCTCCTTGGAAACTTCGTGTCTCGAGGTAGTCAAGACGTGCCCAAGAATTCGGAATAGCCACGCTTAAGGTCTGGCCGTGAGTGGTCTCGAATCAGTGCAACCTGCTGTCCTTTTCGCCAGAATGCCACCTGACCCTTACATGGTCTGGGAACACGACACTGCCAAGCTCATGCACGCAAGCTGTGTCACCTATTGGGGTCCTGTATCTCAGATGACTACATGAGAATCCTGTACTACATGAGAACTACACATGTTGCATGTTTTGCGCTGTATGCCACATAAAATATGCAATGGATGTCGCAAAGAAGTGCTTGATGGCTGGCCATTGATTCCTATTCATAAAAACTGACTGCTGGCTATGCTAATGTTTATGCCAGGTCTAGTATATTGCCGCATTTGACAGTAATGAACGATGTTAGCGAAACTATTGCTTTTCATATCTCACTCATTCTGACAGTAATGTGTCTCGCTGTATTTCTGGACGGTGTTTCTGTATTTCAGTTCTGTACAGAACTCTCCATACCACCGCTAAATATATATATTTATAGATATCATACCTTATATATATAAGGTACTTGACACACGACGTACGTTTTAGCATTAGCATAGTGCTAAAACGTACGTCGTGTGTCAAATGCCTTCCTACAGTATCAGGACCTTCGTGATCTTTCTGTAGCTCTTATATTTAAGGGTCATTCCATGCCAAGTGTCCCAGACGTGGCGCTCGCACATCGCAGCTTTTGCTGATAAAATTTGTGCCTTTTTCCTGTGCCACATGGAGTATTGTGGCAAAACATTCTTGCTCGAAAAAATTTTTGACGGTCCTGGCACCCCCTCGAATTTCGCTTCTATTTATTAAACTGTACCTAATAGAAAAATGTGTATAAAATCTACTTTTGTCTGTTGAGCTTCTAAACTGCGCTTGCGCTATCGCAGAGGTTCTGTTTAGTTGTCCCATTCATTATTTCCGAATTTCTGTGTTTCACTACCAGCTACGTAGCTTCAAAAACTACAAAAATCTTCAAAGTTCGTGAATTTTTCTTGAGCTATCTGGAACTCACCCTAACCAATATTAATAATAGCCTGATTTCCAGGAAAGTGTATTTTAGTACAGAAATGTTTAGGGGTAAAATAGACTTCAGATCTTTCCGAAAAAAAATTGTGAAATTAGAGAAAATGTACGATTTGTTGCATGTTTGACCATATTTTTCATACTGATGCGGTCAAAGTAAAAATCCTCGTCATGCGGCGTTTGATAAAAGACTTCATCGTTAAGTAATGAAAAAAGTCTTATCAAATCATTTTTTTCTTTTAAGGAAGAAAATAATTTTTGAATTTGGCCCTCCGAACGCGCAGTGCATTTCATTTTGTTGCCACTTCGCCGCAAAGCACGTGGTAGCCCTTGCAGCTGACACTCGTCACAGGCAACGGCCAGATGCGAGATGTATGTCAGTGGCTCGTGAGTGGTCGAAAGTCTTGTCACGTTGATGTCAGGGCGACGAGTAATGAATTCGCGTTACAATGTGAGCTTGCTTGGCGGGCCCAATGGGAAGTATGGACGCCCGAGAGCAGCCTACGGCGTCGTTGGCACATTGTGCTAGAGGCCGTCTGTACAACATGTATACCCTGAGAAAGAAGTGTGTACAGTGTGCATTATTTCTTTCAGTATGTGTATGCTAGTTGTGCAGACGTCCCTCTAGGACATTGTGCCAACGACTCCACATGCTGCTCTCGGGCGTCCATATTTCCCATTGGGCCCGCCTAGCAAATGCTCATTGTAACGCAAATTCATTACTCGTCGCCCTGACAGCGCGACAAGACTTTCGACCACTCACGAGCCGCTGACATACATCTCGCATCTGGCCGCTGCCTGTGACGAGTGTCAGCTGTAAGGGCGACCACGTGCTTTGCGGCGAAGTGGCAGCAAAATGAAATGCACTGCGCGATCGGAGGGCCAAATTCAAAAATTATTTTCTTCCTTAAAAAAAAAATGATTTGATTAGACTTTCTTCGTTACTTAACGATGAAGCCACATGATGAGGATTTTTACTTTGACCGCATCAGTATGAAAAATACGGTCAAACATGTGACAAATCGTACATTTTCTCAAATATCACAATTTTTTCGGAAAGATTTGAAGTCTATTTTACCCCTAAACATTTCTGTACTAAAATACACTTTCCTGGAAATCAGGCTATAATTAATATTGGTTAGGGTCAGTTGCAAATAGCTCAAGAAAAATTCACGAACATTGAAGATTTTTGTAGTTTTTGAAGCTACGTAGCTGGTAGTGAAACACAAAAAAAATCGGAAATAATGAATGGGACAACTAAACAGAACCTCTGTGATAGAGCAAGCGCGGTTTCGTAGCTCAACACACAAAAATAGATTTTATACACATTTTTCTATTAGGTACAGTTTAATAAATAGAAGCGAATTTCGAGGGGGTGCCATGATTGTCAAAATTTTTTTCGACCAAAAGTGTTTTGCCACAATACTCCATGTGGCACAGGAAAAAGGCACAAATTTTATCAGCAAAATCTGTGATGTGCGAGCGCCACGTCTGGGACACTTGGCATGGAATGACACACACACACACACACACACACACACACACACACACATATATATATATATATATATATATATATTGAGAGAGCGTAGGCATCGGCAAGTTGGTAATTCATGTTTGACTTTTTGAGCGCGCAAAAGAACAGGGACGAAAAACGACGCAGACACAGCGCTGACTTCCAACATATGCTTTATTTTCTGCAGTGGTACATATATATAGACAACAAAAAGCAACGCACGCAGGCGCATTGTACAGGAAGGCTTCATGTAAAACCACAAATAATTATGCATGATAAGCAATCAAACAACCTGATACCGGATTTTTTTCTTCTTTAAGAGATCAAGCGGTCATTCCTGACTACCACTATCGTCTAGTCACCCCGTGGGCCTTGCTTAGAAAGTCTAGTTGTTTTTGGATAGGTCAATTGAAGGTGCACTAATGCACATGTCTCCCAAACTTGCAATCTTCGCCGCTTCAATTATCTCACGTGTTGTTTGTGCCTGGCTCCTTCCTGTCGCAGTGCACTGCGAATACATGGGATCGCACCCACACTTCCTGCAGTGGAAAGCAAAATGTCCCACACCTCCAGTTCGCACGTTATTTGCGTGCTCACGCAGCCTGTCATTGGCACACCGTCCCGTCTGCCCTATGTATTTCTTGCCACAGGACAGCAGTAACTCATAAACGATGTTGTTCTCACATTTAACAAAGCTTTCTTTGTGCTTTTTTGGCACCTGGGCTTTTCAGAACCACTGTAGGAGGCCTTGCACAGATTATAAAGCTTGTTTGGTGCTGAAAGGACGACTCTTACGTTGGCGTTGTTTCCTATATTTTTCAGCCAATGTGAGACATCGTGAAGGTACGGTATGACGGCGCATTTCTGCTTGACAGGCTCCGTTTCTGGTGAAGCCTGCTCCTCACCCTCGCGAGCATGTTTGACAGTCTTGAGAAGACCCTCCGCCACAGATGTGACGACATACTGAGGAAACCCCGCCTTTTTCAGGCAGTCAGCTTGCGCCTGGAAACTACACGAACACTTGTGAGGACATGAGCGGCGAAGCGCATTCATTAGGGTTAATTTTGCAATACCCCTTTTAACTAGCTTGGAGTGGCCCGAAGAAAACGGCAGAAGCGGCTTATTGGCCCTAGGCCCGTACGACCAGCAGACCTGGTCTCGCTCAAAGAACATTCGTAAGTCAAGAAAACGCAAGGCGTTGTTTTGCGGCATTTCATGCGTGACTGCGAGCGGTTGCAGGAAACGCGTGAACAGATCAAGTACGTTTGAAGAATCATTGCCAACGCCTGGACTTGATTCTAGAAAGACAACGTAGTCGTCTACATATCTAAACACCTTCTTTACATTTGTGCCTGTTACTAGAAACTAGAAACAGAGATCGTTTATGAGTTACTGCTGTCCTGTGGCAAGAAATACATAGGGCAGACGGGACGGTGTGCCAATGACAGGCTGCGTGAGCACGCAAATAACGTGCGAACTGGAGGTGTGGGACATGTGGCTTTACACTGCAGGAAGTGTGGGTGCGATCACATGTATTCGCAGTGCACTGCGACAGGAAGGAGCCAGGCACAAACAACACGCGAGATAATTGAAGCGGCGAAGATTGCAAGTTTGGGAGACATGTGCATTAGTGCACCTTCAATTGACCTATCCAAAAAGAACTAGACTTTCTAAGCAAGGCCCACAGGGTGACTAGACGATAGTGGTAGTCAGGAATGACCGCTTGATCTCTTAAAGAAGAAAAAAATCCGGTATCAGGTTGTTTGATTGCTTATCATGCATACTTATTTGTGGTTTTACATGAAGCCTTCCTGTACAATGCACCTGCGTGCGTTGCTTTTTGTTGTCTATATATATATATGTACCACTGTAGAAAATAAAGCATATGTTGGAAGTCAGCGCTGTGTCCGCGTCGTTTTTCGTCCCTGTTCTTTTGCGCGCTCAAAAATGTCAAACACACACACACAGATATATATATATATATATATATATATATATATATATATATATATATATATATATATATATATATATAAAATGCTTAACAATTGTGGTGACGTGGCTAAGGACTACGCATTATTCGCAGGATGTTGTGCCTATAGTTTAGGTGCTTACTGATAAAACAGTAGGTTGTCATTACAATGTGGACATGTATGAAATGGCATGAAGTGTTTAAAACCGATTCAAAGAATAATTTTACAAATCGCAGAAATTTCAGTTTGTTTATAGGATGAAGGCATGCAGACGTGAAAGAGAAGACACAGACAAACCAAACGCTAGCGTTTGAGCTGTCCGCATCTCTTCTGTTTCCGTGTTGCATGGCTTACTTTCTTCTAGAATCAACATTTTTTGTTGTTTTACGCGAGCGGAAATTGTTCTGAGACTCATCTATATAAACTTCGAGTAGTATTTTATTTCCCCCAGAGGAATCGAATGCAGCACTGTAAAGTTGCTACAAAAACTTGTTGCGGCTGTCATGCATCCACCACAGTGTTCCTGTTTGAGTAAACCCGGTGGAAGTGCCTTGTTGAGTAACAAGAGGTAGCGGCACCAACTTTCGTCGATTGTCAGATAAAAACCCTAATGGTGTTCGCTCTGATTTGAAGTTCTTTTGAAATTCTTGATCAATCTCTATAAAACTTGTTTAGTTTATGTGTATTTGTACGCTGATTTTGAAAATGCAAATATTTTTCTACTATTATATGTCGTGTTAAGTATATCAAACATTTCATGTGCCATGTTAGGCCTGCACGAGTTACAAAGTAAGCATATCACAATAATATGAAATGGGAACTGTATGCAACATAACCAGAATGCATGTCCTAAACCCACTTAACAATAGTCATAGTATGCTGAACATTGACCAGTAAGTGTATGTCTAGCTGGTGATTCGCTCAAGAGAGTTCAATATTACGTAACTTTTAACTCAAATGGGTTTAAAACGCGAGTTCGTATGTGGGCTAGCGGGTTCATGAACATTATGCCAGAACAGCGCAGTAAACTCATTTGCCAGAACAGCGCAGTAAACTCCTTTAAAACTATTGCATACAGTTTTTATCCCCTAACTATAGCGATATGTCGATTTACTTTGTAACTCCAAGTTTGGAAAGGCTTGCTCATCAAGACACATGAAATTTTTATGTGTAAAAACTGCGTTTTCTTCCAGATAATTGCATATTTGAAATCGCCACATAAGTAAACCTAAACTCGGCAAGTTTCATCAATATCGACCAAGAAGAAAAATAAACGCATTATTTGTTGCAGAGTGTCTCATTGAGTACCACGAAGTGGTCACACTGACTCTTGCCAGGGGAGTCATGTACACCACTGTCCTTAAGGACAACGGAGTCAAAGGAACGCTCCAGTGGGGGTCAGCGTTACCATGGCAAAGGGGTCACCCTGACTACCTAGAGGTACTAGCGGGAAATAAAAGGTAGTCATGTAGACTCCTGCGTTGGGAGTAACGTAGACTCTCTGCTTGTGAAGAAGGGAGTCGTTGGTCTGAAGAACGAAAGGAGTCGTTTGACACCCCAAATTGTGAAGAAGGGAGTCGTTGGTCCGAAGAACGAAGGGAGTCGTTTGACACCCCAAAAGGTCATCATATGTGTAGCGAGGCGATTACCACCCAAAGGTAGTCAGTACAGACACCCTTTTTTTTAAGAGTGTATACACGGTGGTCGCTGTGTGTGGAATGTGCTTCCGCTTCAGTAGCGTCCAGTGGCTTTCTACATTGCAGCGTTGCTGCGAGTCAGCAGATCCATTGAACTTTACTAAAAGTCTTCAAGGTTACAGAAGTAGTAGGAGACTCCTCCGCTATGAGGTAAGGTAATATAATAATATTTGTTGGGGTTGTACGTCCCTAAACCACGACATTATTATGAGGAACACCGTAGTGGAGAGCTCCGGAAATTTGGGTCATCTGGTAGTCTTTAACGTGCACCTAAACCCACGTACATGGGCCTCTAGCATTTCGCCTCCATCGAAATGCGGCCGCCACTGCCGGGATTCGACCCTGTAACCTTTGGGACCGTGGTCAAGCAATATAACCACTAGTCCACAGTGGCGGATGCTGTGAGGCAGGAAATAAACATAGAAATGCGGATGGATGGCATTCGAATGATGGGCGTTGTACGACCTGCTGTGAGTGGAACTGATGTGGACTCAAAGCTACATGAGTTGCATGACGTATGACATCCTGAGAAGGTGTAAGTTGCTATAGCAAGATGGAGGCGCGAAATCATTGAGGATTCATCGAACATGAAACGTCGCTGTGTGGAACGCTTCTGCAAGAGAGCATGCCTTCGTCACGGCACCAGCTGAAGACGAGCTCTAATGTCGAAACGCTGCATTTAGTGACAACCTGTGTTGAGCAGAATATATGGTGGAGAAACACGCAGGTGATTTTGAGTCGAAATTTTAACGTGACAATCGGAGCATGATGATTAAGCGGAGAAAGCTGGGCGATGACGAACGAAATAAATTGCTTGCAATTGCAAGATATGCTATCCAACATTGAAGTATTCATCGTCTACATGCGCCTACTGCGTCAGTATCATAACTGGCGTATTTAAAGATAGAATTTCAACAAATGTCCATTGACTATACGTGTCTTCGTCCTCGTTTGTTACAGGAGTTTCTGCATTTCTTCAGGGCATCACGGGCTGCGGTCGAGGCAAGTTCGATGCGAGCGCCGTCGACGCTAGTGAGAAATCACTGAGGCGAAATTGCTAACAGCGCGCGTCGGGCGGCGCCGCCTGCTTCAGTGCCTCGAAGACAAAGAGCGTCGCGCTCGTTAATCTCTCTTCGTAACCGTATTTGTGCGGAAAGCTTGTTGTGTTGTTTCTCCTTTTAAATGAGGACAAGCGTTGGCTTGGAAAGCGGCGCAGAGTTCGAGGCGTTCTCAAAAGAACGAGGATGATCTGCATGCGCGCATACCGCGTTATGCCGCACGACAATAAAGCGACGGACGAAAAGCTTAAAAATGGAAATGTGAAGCTCGTAAGCCTGCGTCGCGTTTTTCCCGATGGTCCAGTTGCAAGGCTTGGGCCCAGAGTGAAAAGCACAGGCGAGATCAGCAGCACGTAAACGAGATGGCAGTCTCGAAACAACGGAAATGGCGTCATTTGTTTCCGAGTTCCGCGAGGCGAGTCTGATGTCGCGTCCTTGTGCAGAAGTATCAGTTGCTTTATAGTATTTCAGTAGATAGGTCTTCGAAGCGCATTTGCTATAGCGGATGGGTTGGAGAGTTTTAAATCGTCGTCCTATAGCGGAAAAATGAAAGCGGTAACTGTAAATCACAAGCACTAGCCGTATAGTCTCAACCCTCTTGGCGAGGCGTACGACAAGTAAAAAACAATAGCTTCAAACTAGCTTAGATTTTAGCAATGGCGATAGCGAGATGTTGGTGCTGAATGCAGCGCATATGTGACGGAAAATATTTTGTCTATGTTGTTTCTCTATTTACGGTGCCGTGCAAGTCGCCTTGGAATCATAGGGCACAGAAGCTGTTTTGCAACTGTCTTTCTTCTCTGTGGTAGTGTAGTGCAAAAGTAAAGCGATAAAACTGTGAGAAACCGATATCGAATCGCGTTTTAGCTGTGAAAAAAATACGTATGAAATGCAAGAAGGTGACATGTACGTCGTTTCTGGCCTACTTAACGCTATGACACTAATATATTGTGAGCACAATATTCGCAGCATTCGTCCTTCATCTTCTTCACCTGTATGTAATCATCATCACTGGGAGCGTCTTCCTCGTTCGTAGAATTGGTCGGGCGGCCCTGCTGAATAAAAGGCGTCGAGTCCCCGACATTGCTGCCGTCTTTCAGAGTGGTGGAGGCTGCTTTCGATCCTCAAGTCCTCTACAACGTCGAGTTCCCTGGAGCTTCGTTCCGGTCGTCGTTTGCTCAGCGTACCCGCTGTCATGGCCCAAGACACTTTGCCTGGACCATCCGCGAACCCCGTCCAACCACCCGCCCCCGCATGGACCGTCACCGCTCGGCAGCGGGACCCACCCATCTTCTCCGGTCTCCCACGCGACGATGTCGAAGTATGGCTCAAAGAATATGACATGACCAGTGTGTACAACCAATGGGACGCACCTCAAAAACTTCGTCACGTCGCCTTCTATCTGTCCGACGTAGCAAAAACGTGGTTTTTTAACCACGAGGGCAGCTTCCCTGACTGGCCTACCTTCGCTCAACAAATTCGGAGGATTTTCGGGACCCCAAACATCCATTCTGAAGTCTCGAAGAGGAAGCTCGACGGCCGCGTACAACATCCAGGAGAGACGTACACCTCGTACATCGAGGACGTCCTTGCCCTTTGCCGTCGCGTGGACTCGGCTATGACAGAGGCTGATCGGGTTCGACACGTCCTCAAAGGGATAGGCCACGTCGCGTTCAACGCTCTGGCCGTCAAAAACCCCAGCACCGTCGAGGATGTCATCACGACTTGCCAACATCTCGATGAACTACAAGCTATCCGATTGCAACCCGACGCCTGTGACATTCGTCCTTCCTCGGATGCGGATTTGCGTGCGTTGATTCGCACTCTGATTCGCGAGGAGCTTCAAGCGCAAGGACTGTCATGTCCGCCAGCCCCACAGCCTCGCTCTTTGTCTACTGGTCTGCGCGACATCATCAAAGAGGAGCTGTCCTCCCTGGCTTGCGCTCTCACGTCTGACATTCAGACGCCACCACCTCCGCCCCCGACATATGCGCAAATCGCTGCCATGCAACCTTCCTTGGCTCAAAGCGTGCATCCTGTTCCTGCTCAGACCAACTTAGCAGCATTTGCGCCACGTCCACCTGTCCCACCTACTCCTGCCTTCTACGCCCCCTGGCGCTCGTCTCGCCCGATATGTTATTATTGTGGCATTCGAGGCCATATTTCCCGATATTGTCGCAAACGCCAGCAGGACGAACGCCGCGGCTACGACGTATACGAAAGAGATTCGACGTCCCCTCCTAACCTGTACCAGCGCCGTCCTTCAACACGTTCCCTCTCCCCGTCTTCTTCAGCCGACGCACCTCGAAACTACCGCTCAGGACGTCACCGGTCCCCGTCCCCTCTGCGACGCTCAACATCACCTCTACGACCGGTCGTCCCTATCTCTGAATACCGCTCGGAAAACTAGCTGGTGCAGTTTTTGGAGGGAAAGCTGCATCGCTCGGACAAACACCAACACCTCCAGAGGGCCCGGCCAATTTGTTATTAGTGTATGCTGAAGGGGTGCCTATTCACGCATTGGTGGACACGGGGGCCGCTATTTCTGTAATTCATGCTGATTTGTGTCGTCGTCTCCGTAAGGTTACTACACCTTATAATGGCACTCCCTTACGTAGCGCAAATGACTTTACGATACGGCCATCAGCACAGTGCACCGTTCGAGTTTTCATTGAAGGGATCAAGCACCATATTCAGTTCGCCGTGTTGACCTCCTGCGCTTATATGCTTATTTTGGGATGGGACTTTCTTTCTGATGCTGCCGCTTCCATCTCTTGTCGACAACGCCTCGTACATATGCAAGAGACTGATGCTACCGACGCGGAAGATTGGTCACGCCATCGCCTACGAACCGTCAAAGATTCCGTGGTGCCACCTGGCCACGAACACGTTCTTACGGTTGCTTCAGACTTCATTGACCACGGTGACGTTCTAGTCGCTCCATCAGCCCGTTATATATCCAAAGGAATTGCACTAGCATCGAGTCTTGTTCGCTTCACCAATGGCACCGCCTTCCTCGCTGTACTCAATGTCACAAATGAGCCGATTCTGCTTCCTGAAGGCGCTGTTGTAGTTTGCGGCGTGGACACACAACCTGTCTCTGTAGTGGCTGCGAATACTAGTGGGGCGGAACCACGCTCACCAACGGATGCTACTCTTGCTACGACTCTCGCCAATTCAATAAGCACGGATTTGACTCCGCCGCAAGCAGCCGAACTACTGGCGTTGTTGTCGAAGCATATCACTTCCTTCGACGTACACTCCCCTATTCTAGGGCAGACATCGGCGGCAGCCCATCGTATACACACCGATGGAACTTCTATTGTCCGCCGCCGACCCTACCGTGTCTCTTCTAGCGAACGCGAGATCATCGACAAGCACGTTGCCGATATGCTCAAGCAAAATATCATCCGCCCCTCCGCAAGCCCTTGGTCGTCTCCTGTCGTTCTTGTGCGCAAGAAAGACGGCTCGGTGCGATTCTGCGTTGACTACCGTGCCTTGAACAAGATAACCAGAAAAGATGTGTATCCCCTGCCTCGCATTGATGATGCTTTAGATTCCTTGCAAGGAGCGGAATATTTTTCCAGCCTTGACCTACGCTCGGGTTACTGGCAAATTCCCATGCACGAGGACGACAAGGAAAAAACTGCCTTTGCCACACCCGACGGACTTTACGAATTCAACGTCATGCCTTTCGGCCTCTGCAATGCGCCAGCAACTTTTGAACGAATGATGGACACTGTACTGCGGGGCCTTAAGTGGAAGACGTGCTTATGTTACCTCGACGACATAGTGATATTTTCTTCCACATTCGAACAACACCTGCAGCGCCTAGACGAAGTTCTGGCATGCCTCGCAGCTGCTGGTCTCCAGCTGAATACCAAAAAGTGCCGCTTTGCAAGCAAAAGTATTAAGGTATTGGGACACCTCGTCAGCAAAGACGGCATTCGGCCTGATCCCGACAAGATTGCCGCTGTTCTTCGCTTCCCGACGCCTCATCGCTCCAAAGAGCTCCGCAGCTTTCTTGGCCTCGCCTCTTACTTCCGGCGCTTTATACGCGACTTCGCCACCATTGCCGCACCGCTTCACCAACTCCTTTCTTCGGGAACGTCATACGTATGGTCGGACGAGTGCCAAATGGCTTTTGACACCTTGAAAGGTGCCCTCACGTCAGAGCCAGTGCTTTGTCACTTCGATGACACCGCACCCACTCTCCTCCATACTGACGCCAGCGGTCATGGACTCGGCGCTGTTCTATTGCAACGACATGAGCGTTCTGGCGAACGCGTGATCGCATACGCAAGTCGTACCCTCACATCAGCCGAGAAAAACTACACCATCACTGAGCAGGAGTGTCTCGCCGTTGTCTGGGCCATTCAGAAATTTCGACCTTACCTCCACGGCCGCCACTTTACCGTCGTGACTGACCACCATGCTTTGTGCTGGTTGTCGACGTTAAAGAATTTGTCCGGACGTCTCGGTCGCTGGATACTTCGTCTTCAAGAATACGACTTCGACGTTACGTACAAATCTGGCAAGAAACACAATGATGCAGATGCCCTTAGCCGTTGTCCATTACCTCCGTCGTTTAACATACCCGGCCTGTCGTCATCCGTGAGCGACCCAGTCAACGCGTCTTCTTCAGTCCATTCGCTCGCCGCTCTGAACGTGCTTCCTTCTTTCCGCAACGAGACGTTCGCGTCTCGTCAACGCAGCGACGCTTACTGCCACTCCATTATGCAACGCCTTCACGGCTCGTCTCGTCCTCCCAACGCCCGCGCCCGTCGCCAGTTGCAGAACTTCAAGATGGAAAACTCAATCCTCTACCGCTTTGTATTCCATCCTGAAGGACAGCGTTGGGTTCCCGTCGCTCCTCGTTCACTCAGAGCACAGATATTAGAAGCATTTCACGACGACCCCAAGGCTGGCCATCTCGGCTTTCACAAAACATATGAACGAATTCGCAGTCGTTTCGCCTGGCCTGGACTCTCCACCTGCGTAGCACGATATGTTGCTTCATGCTCGCTCTGCCAGCGCCGCAAACGACCCACTTCATCTCCGGCCGGACTCCTACAACCTCTTCCATGTCCTGACGCTCCATTTGAAGTCATTGGCATCGACCTCTACGGACCACTGCCAATATCAGCCACCGGCAAGCGATGGATTGTCACTGCAGTCGACCACTTGACAAGGTACGCCGAAACAGCTGCCCTCCCTTCAGGATCAGCGGAGGACATCGCCACTTTCTTCCTGGAAGCTATCTTTTTGCGACATGGCGCGCCGCGCGTCCTTTTGAGTGACCGCGGCAAGGCGTTTCTCTCGAAACTACTCGAAGACGTTCTCGACGCATGTAATACCATCCATAAGACGACTTCCAGCTACCATCCCCAGACTAATGGCCTCACAGAGCGCTTTCATCGAACTCTGTCGGATATGATCTCCATGTATATTAATGCCGACCACACCAACTGGGACACCATCCTGCCATTCGTGACCTTTGCGTACAATACCGCAACGCAGCGCACCACGGGCTATTCACTCTTCTTTCTTGTTTATGGCCGTCAACCGACATCTCCCCTCGACGTCTCCTTTTTTGATGTCCCCGTGGACTCGTCGGCGTTATCGAGTGCGCACTTAATCTCTCGCCTGGCCACTTGTCGCCACCACGCCCGCCTCAATACCGAGGCAAGTCAACAGGAGCGCAAGACTCGCTACGATGACGTTCACCGCATCGTTCAGTTCAATCCCGGAGACGAAGTATTGCTGTGGACCCCAACGCGAGTTCCTGGCCTATGTGATAAGTTTCAGTCACGTTTTATTGGCCCCTACGCTGTTGTCGAGCAAACTTCTCCCGTGAACTATCGGGTAACTCCCGTTATCATGCCTTCCGATGGTCGTTGCCGTGGCACGGAGGTTGTTCATGTGTCACGCTTAAAACCATTCCTACGACGTACGGCATCGCCATAAACAGCGGCCAGGTTGGCCGCTTCCGCGCGAGGGAGAAATTAGTGTGAGCACAATATTCGCAGCATTCGTCCTTCATCTTCTTCACCTGTATGTAATCATCATCACTGGGAGCGTCTTCCTCGTTCGTAGAATTGGTCGGGCGGCCCTGCTGAATAAAAGGCGTCGAGTCCCCGACATTGCTGCCGTCTTTCAATATTGCGTGTCGCACACCCTGCCTCTATGTCCAGCCTTCGTCCTCGGCAACGATATAATTTCTGCGGCGTAAAAGGTATCGCAAGAGATGAATACAACACACTATATCAAGGTTGCCGTTGGGAGGAGGAGGAGGAAACAGAAAAAGGAGAAGGCAGGGAGGTTAACCAGAAACACTTCCGGTTGGCTACCCTACACTGGGGAATCGGGGAAGGGGAATAGAAAGAGGACAAATAGAGAGGAGGGAAGAGAGAGAAGAGATGCAGTGCATTCACTAGATCGTGCGGGATTGCACCACAAGTCAGAGGCGTTCGCACAAGCCCGTCGTTCTAAAAAAACACAAGAGTGCTTTCACTGCCTTGTGGGCCGTTATTCGAAAAGGATCCAAAACTACAGCTAGATGTAGCCCAAGTAGTCATGTCATATATCTTTAGCGCGAAATATGCAGCCAAATAGAAGAAAAGCCATGTTATGAATGGAGTTTTTATTAATGAACAATCAATAATATATTTTGAAAAAGTGAAAACGTAGAATAAGAAACAATATTTTACCATCTTGCTTGCCCTTCAAAGCACAGGTAAGCAGCAAAAAGAAGAAAACTTTAAAAATTATTACAAGTTCACTTCGCCTGCGTGCAGTCCCGTCAAGGTAGTCTAGTGGTTATGTCGCTCGGCTGCTGACCCGAAGGTCGCGGGATAGGATCCCAGCCGCGGCGGCTGGATTTTCGATGCAGGCGAAAATGTTTGAGCCCCGTGTACTTAGGTTTAGATACACGTTAAGAACCCCAGGTGGTCGACATTTCCGAAGCCCTCCACTACGGCGTCTCTAATAATCATATCGTGGTTTTGGGACGTTAAACCCCAGATATTATTATCGCCTGCGTGAAGTTTGCCTACAATACTTCTTGCCAAAGCAATTTCGGGCCATCAACTCAGTAGGAAAATTAAATATTGACATGTTTTTCTTTGAAGCCGTACACCGAAATTGATATAGCGAAATCTGGTTGAAAATGAACTCTTCAGCTTCATTTCGTTGCAGATACCTCTTTTTGCCAAGTTCCCAAGAGTACAGCCGCTGTGTTTCAACATTGAAAACTGGCGCGCAACTTCAGCATAGATGGCGAGCAACGTCAGCAGTGTGGTAGCCACGCGTCTGCTTACATGCGCGCAACTTCGTCACGCCATCTTTGCATGTGCGCCGCGCGTTGGGTGCCTCGATGTGCACCAGCCCGCTGGCGGCAGGAGGAGGCCAACACGACAGAAAAGCTTGACAACAATGGTTATTATTTGGGATTTCTTGCAATTTTATTTGAAAATAGCAAAATAACTGCATAATAAATGCGCCAAAATAGAAGTGCGAAGCAGTCATAAAGTAGTCATGGCTCCCACCGGACATTTTCACTGCAAGGCAGGGTCGTCAAGTAGCCAATTTGGCTCCAAGTATCCACCAACAACAACCCTAAGCTATATGAATCCAGCAATAGTGGTTTCCGTGCAACATTCGTTGCAGCTGCGCATGCCCTTACATGTGGAGCATCTGATTGCAAAGTTGTTGCCTTCATTGACGTATCTATCTTCCTCATCAGCCTTCAATATGTTGCCTGTGTTCAATACACTGCAATACCGTAAACAATGTAGAGAATAGATATACAGAACTGTGGCATGTACAAAATTATTTACAATCGCACTTTTGGCGAATAAATTTTTGAAATATTTCAAACATAATCGTGCTCGATAGTAAAATGAAATGCCAGAGCTGCGTTGGTTCCGTATGATGGTGAGTAGTGTACTTGTAATCTGCAGCGCGTGTTCGGGTCGGTTATCGTTCATACGTTACGCAGTTTCCGTGGCTAAATTGTAATGGTACATTCAGATGGATTAATTCATTCAGATGGATTCATTCAGATTTAAACACGAATTTCAACGATGAGGAGCTCGCTATTGACGCGAGGCAGACAAAGCGTGCCCGAGCTGAATTTGCAGCCGCACCAGAGCCCTCGGAGGCCGGTAGAGAATACACGTCACTGCATCTTCCGTTGAAAGTACAAGGCGCAGGCGCACGGTGCGTGAAGCTGCGGTTAAGCACCGCAGACAGGCAGATGTGACAAAAGGACAGGCAAAAGGACAGGCAGATGTGAGAGATTTCTCCGCATTCCGTCTGTGCTTTTATCTGTGAAAGAACATGAGTTCCTGGCATAGACACGCGTCTATCACCTTCTTTCATTTCATTATTGCAGCTTCAAAGGGTGCTTATACAAGCTACATTTCTGCAATAAAACTTTAGTTGATAGTGAGCGCTTGTCCTGGTCCCTTTCTTGTCCCGTGTTCTTTATTGCGCTATGGTTACTGAATAACGATGAACAACCAACACGCCCAAACGTTCTCCCTTCCGAAGTGTACTCAAATACAAAAAGACGCATAACCGTAAAGGAAAGATGACCCTTTGTGTTCTGTCTCGAGTCCTTCATTGTTGGTTACGCGTCGTTCCTGTATGTCAATCCCACCTCTGCCTGCTTCTGCGCGCCGCTCCAAACTTGTGCTGCTTTCCTTTTAAATGACACTCAGAGCAAATATTAAATCGACGTTGATTGTTGAAATAACGGTTCAGAAACCTCGTAGTGCCACTTCTTTGCCAAGGAAGTGCTTATTTTGAAATGAAATCACGTTTTAGTGGTCCGCATTGTGTTAGCGCACTTCAAATCAACCGCGTGAAAGCGGTCTTTGTCACGTCACTGTTGTCGTGCCCAACGTTGCCCGCCTTTACTGCGCGGCAGCGTGCACTGGCGGCGTGCACGATTCGGGCATCCGGCAACATCACATGCATGCGGCATTTTGTCGAACTTCCTTGGCGACTTTCACGAGCGCGTAAAACACATGCGGCAGTACGCGATACCGAAACTACCACTGAGACGTGACCGCGTGAGCGAAGCAGGGCGCCGGGCGAAGCGTAGTTCGGCGAAAACGGAAGCTTTGAACTACGCGCGCCGCCAAAGAGGTGCTTTTTTCCATGAATCAAACAGAAATGAACAAGTAGCATTTTACTACGTCTCTTGAGGCACGGAAGGTTTTTTTGTTATTGCAGCTATAGTCTGATTACGAGTGATTCATTTAGTCGGACGCTCTTACGTCATCGGGATCATTTTCAAATGTCCCGCTAGTGGCGCTCATCACGTGATACATTTAGCTTAATTTTCCGGTAAGTAGGACACTGCTGTAGATAATATTGCCGTTTTAGACGTTGTCATACATTGAGCTTTCACTCTGACATAAAATGTTATTTGCCTTTCGTGTCCCTTTAAGCTGACGGCTGGGACGTTTGAAAGAGTGCGTTCCTTACATACAGCGTATGTATAGCGTCCGTGATTCCTTTTGTTTTCTGCACAAACGCGTAGCGGTTCGCGGACTCTCTTTTAAGCGTTACACCTCGGAAAAGGCATAAAAGCTTACTTTCACAGCGGCTTGTAGTTCAGGTCGCTAGCGTTCTTCCTACAGTAATCGCTGGATGTTCTGATCGAACTTCTTGTTTTTTTGTTTTTTTTTTCAGCAATATTGTGACCCCGCGAGGTATTCTTATAATCACTACCCGTGCTCTTCCAAAAGCCAGAGCTTATATTCTTGTTGGGTTTATGATTACCGACTGCGTAGCAGGAGTGCTTATGTTTTGTATGTATCTTTGTTGTGTACCATGTTCGCGATGTACATTGCTTTAACACTTAGCTTACATGTGAGTAGCGGAAGTTCAAGCTAAGAAAATATTTTTCAATGCGGCGTGAATTTTCAATTTCCGGTACAAGATAAATCTTTTTACGCTCCTCAGTACTGTGGTGGACTGATTCTGGCATAAACCTACCTATGAAACCATAGTTTTGCTCTGCGGAATCTCTACGACTGTATAGAACAGCGACAAATACTCTGTCAGGTATCTGAGAGGCCCATAAACATACAACAAATTATATTCCTTCATATAACAAATTATATGAAGGAATCTGGCGTATTTGGAAATTTTAGGTCTGCATAAAAAATGCCCAATCTGTAACTAAGAAAAAGAGAACCTCTATTGATGCAAAGAATAATACACAAACAATGACATGAAGCTATAATCACCACGGAATGTACACGGGAAGATTTATAAATATTAACAAAGCATTTATACTTTAATTGAAGCCTGTGCTGTTTATTCGAATAATACTAGCACTAGCCAACGTTGACGGCTGTTTGCCAACTGTTGTTTGCCAGTTGTTGTTCGCTATATGCTCCATAACAACGTATTGAAATATTGCCTACGCACTACTGCACCTGTGCCTTCTTTCATTAGAAATTACGACAGCATCGCTTGGGAAAATTCGCCGTACATCGCTTTTCTGTACGTTGGTAACACATTTTTGCGTAAAATAATAAACAGTCTTGCTCGGAAGTTTGTTCCTGGTGACTACCGCGTAGATTTGAGTGTTAACTAGAGCAAAATAATCCAAGAAATATAACAGAAAAATTGACCTCTATCAAAAGCGTGTACGCTCTGGCGCTTTACAACCCCGTTGAGACAGTTACAGCCACTCCGTGCACTCGTATCTTACTCGAAGCTGGAAAGTAAGCTCATAGGCTACTCGTATACAATATATAGAACTAACGGCGGAAACACCCTGTTATTAACCGACATTCTTTCGCTGAGGCACGGTTTCTTCTTTATCGACCATCGTTTAGTCCCCGTCCTATGGCACAATGAACGTTAGGCGCACTGAATGGCAGCAAAAGAACAAACTAAAAAATGTGGTCGTTACTGCGATGAACATTTCCGCTGGCAGAAACCCGTGCTCTTTTACGAAATGACTTTCCATAGGAATGGTTGGATGGACGTTCGCTGTACTCGCTGAAGTTCTGCATGAACAGAACAAATCTCCGTAATCCCATGCGTCCAACAGAAAATGACTCATTGTGAAACGGGAAGCAATGTCCGCTGAGAACTGCTATCCCAGAGATTCGTAACGACTGCTCTATGTAGGCATCTGTCATGTGCCGTTGTTTGTTGCTTTTTCATCACGCACCGAAGTTCCATGTACTTGTCATAGCTTTATTTTTATTTTTATTTTTCATTTAGTACCTATTGTTGTGACCAGCCTGTTCTGCTCATCTCGCTAGTTTCTCCACACTGTTAATCAGGTCCCGCTCAAAGTTCTATATACAGCCAGGAGACTGGACGTTTCTCGTCGGATTTCCAGGACATAGCCAGCATTTAACCAGGAACTGATTAAGAGCGTAGCAGCGGCAGAATGTGGCGGTGATGGGAAGTTGTAAAGTGATCGTTCTTGTTCTGCGCTAAAAAATGTAACAGGGGGACGACACGGGAACACAGACGTCGTCCCCCTGTTACATTTTTTAGCGCAGAACAAGAACGATGCAGTACCAACTAGCCTCCATTGAATCCTTATTGTAAAGGGAATTGATGTAGCATGCATGGAATTGAGAGTACGCATCTGTGGACTGGGCACTTTTTCCGTTCCGATTTCTAGTCTAATTAACAAGTATGAGCGTACGCTTCATTACGTGTTTGTTTCTTTACCGCGAGCTTGCCTGCGCGCAGAACATCAGTAGCACTAAGCGTCGCAAATCATTACTGCTGACTTAGGCACGTTCTGTAATACAACTTAAAATAGCAGCAATGTGGCGGCAGCCTCTGCATTCTTACTTCGCTGTGTTTGGTAGCAGACGTGTCCTTCAGACGTTTCGCCGAGTTACACATTTGAACATACAGTAATAGTTAAGCACGCATAAAGATATGCCGCATAGACGGATAAACAACTATGAAGCATCCGAGCGTTTCGTGCACAATTTGCTGACTTTGAACTTGCCTGCTACATATCTCACTAATTTTTTTACCAATTATGTGATAAACACAGAAGGAGCAAAGAAAGCACGCTGTGCAAAGAAAGCGGATAACCCGTTTGAGCATCCGTGATACTTATGCGGTCGATTCCTACACGTGGTACCAAATAGCAATACGAAACACGTCAAGTAATTCGTGAACTCGGTCGTAAAGGAGCAGCTGGCGTACCACTGTGAGCAGAAATGAAACGTAAACGAAAACGTATCTGCGCGCATCCATCGCAAATTATTTATCAGCGGAATACTAATTAAATGCTCGTTGTACAGGTTCACCATATAGCAGGTTCACGTGCGCTTGTACATCAATGTTTCTATTACGTTCCACTTAAGACTAAGTACAAGCCACAAAGTATGGCTGTTTCTTGCGCGGGAAAATAACAAGGGAATGGGTCCAGGGGAGCGCAAACTTTCGACTGTTTATTCAAGAGACAATGCAACCAAATATATAGGCACAGACATGCGCAGCAAACTGCACACACAGCGAGCGCATACCACCCTAATCACAACCTCTGATCTATGAACTTGCGCTCTGCCTGCGAAAGAGACAATGAAGTGTCACTGATACACATGGAACCTCGTGCTTTGATATGATATGCCTCCAACAACTCTCGAGCCGTGGTGTCCCCGCTAATACCCAGAATCTGAATCTTATTCAAGCACGGCTCACACTTATGTGAACTGCAGTGGGTCGGCAAATGTGCCCCGTCTTTACCTTTTAGTGAAAGCTCGTGTTCCCGCGCACGCTCATTCACGCACCTTCCCGTCTGGCCGACATACGTCTTGCCACGGGATAGCGGAAATTCATACACAACACCGGTGGCACATTTTGTGTACGACTTGGCGTGCTTCTTGCCGCAACCACCTTTCTTGCTCCCATCAGATAGGATACGTGGGCATAGCTGAGACAGCTTCCGCGGCGCAGAAAAAACAATTGGCACGCCATGTCTGTTAGCAACCTTCTTTAGGTTGTGTGCCACCCGGTGCATATACGGTACGACCTCAGGTCTCACCGTTCTCCGCTCTTGCTCTACCCCATAACCGTGGTGCTCACTCTTGAACTTCTGGAGGAGGGACTCGGCGACGGCGATGAGGAGCGTGCGAGGGAAACCAGCCAAGGCCAGTCGATCCAATTGGTTTCGAAAACCCTTCTGCATCACGTGTGAGCACTACCTTGCAAGTGCAGACTCTGGGCAATGTTTAGCTATAGCCCTTTTCACAGTTTTCGAATGCGCCGACTCATATGGCAGCAATTCTTTTGTAAACCTAGGCGAATAAAGCCAACAGGCGTGACACCTCTGCATGGTAATGCTCAAGTCTAAAAACTGCAAGGAGCCGCGAACCGGCAACTCGTGTGTGAACGCCAATCCCTTCCCGAGTCGGCAAAAGGCCGCTAACACATTGTTAACAATGGGATGATATGCAGCGGTTGTTAGTTTCTTTAAAATAATCAGAAAATCGTCAACGTACCTAAAAACTTTTAAAACCTCCCCCCCATTAAAATGCTGGTGCAAGGCACGGTCAATAGAACATAAAAACAAATTGCACAACACAGGAGCGACACAAGAGCCTATGCAAATGCCTTGTCTTTGGACATAAAAATCTTCATTAAAACTGATCAAGGTGACCTTGACATAAAGCTCGAGAAGGGACATAAAAGCTTCTACAGTCATTCCCGCGGCATTCCGGAAGGCAACAACACCACTCTCGTCTATGCAACGTCTTACACATAAAAACAATTCGCCGTGCGGGACAGAATAAAACAGGTCCTCAACATCAACCGAGAACATGTACCCAATTGAAGGGTTCGTTTGAAGAAAGTGAGTAACACACGAGGAATTTTCAGTTCTAAACGGGTCATTCACTGCAACCGAGTTTAGCTGCCTCATTAAAAACTTACTGATCACATTCTGCCAGGTACCTCGTTCACTCACAATCGTCCTAAAAGGAACGTCCGGCTTATGCGTCTTGGCCGTGAAGAACACAGAAAGGGCGCTGTTCTTGCTAGTTCCGCACTTAAGCGAGCCCACACTTAAGACTGTTTAACTGTCGCTTAAGACGAGCGAAAGCCATATCCCTACTGAAACGTTCCGTATAAAATCGTATGGAAAAAATATGGACTCCATACAGTTTCCTTATGAGAGATACGGAAAAAATATGGAATTTTATGGAAGCATACGGAAGTTGTATGGTATATACGGAAAGTTCATTATGGAAAATATGGAAGGATAAGGAAATTTTACGGAGTATATGGAGAGGTCCTTATGGAAAATATGGAAGGATAAGGAAATTTTACGGAGTGTATGGAATGTTCCTTATGGAAAATATGGAAGGATAAGGAAACTTTATGGAGTGTACGGAAACTTTCATAAGGAAGATGTGGAAACCTAAGGTGTTATGGAAACGTACGGAGTTTGTAAGGTGCATACGGAAAATCGTCATAAGTGTATGGAAAGCGTGTGGATTGTGGCCTATGCGGAAAATGTATAACTTAATTGTGTAGATACATTTTCACTGGTAAGGAAATCCGAGCTATAGTTGGTACGAATGCATTGTGGAATAGCGCAAATAAGACACAAGGACACAGGCGAGTGCCTGTATCATCTCACTCGCCTGTGTCAATGTGCGCTATTTGTGCTATTCGAGAATGGATACAACTTCTGCAGATGACTGTGTGCAATACCCCTGTCACACGGCAAATCTAATATCATTTACAGCGAATGACATTAAGTTAATGTCATTTTACCTGTGTGCTGTCACACGATGAAATGAAGGAAACAAGCATAAATTTAAGGGCCCGTTTTCTTTGTTAGGCACAATATTATTGAGAACTAACACTCAATGAGAACACGTCAATATTGATAAGAACTGTTAGTTCTCATTAATATTGGCGAAAACAAATGTCATTTTAAAATGATGACCATGACCTTAGCCCTCCTGAGCCGTGACTTTGGGAGCAATAAAAATCTATGAAAACATGCTTGACATGCACGTAGTACCAAAAATAATTTTTTATCACTAAAAGGTGCTCCTAGAATATAAACGCAGCCATTTTACACAACTTGCCACAGCTGCACGACACGAACGAGGTCAAGCCAAGAGCCAGTTGAAAAGCAACGTGGCCAACAACTGAGCTGGCTGCAGAAATGAGACAGCTGCAGCAATTTCGTGTAGCCACCGCCTCAATCACCACAACATGAGCAATCGGACGATCAACACCCGCGATACAGGCAAAAACGACACCAGAGCACAAATGAACATGGCCGGCGCCCCCCTCCCAATTATGCCAGCGCTTCCTCGGGGGGGGGGGGCTGACATTGCGCCCCCCCCCCCCGAGTCGCAGTGCCTCCTTCCCTATTATGTCAATGTGTGGAACTGACTTTGCGCCCCCCCTCTTAGGTGAATAGGGGGGGGGCGCCCCCCCCCCCTTGTGCGCACGCCTATGATAAGGAGGATGCATGGGCGCACTGGTGAAATTGAGTGGAACCATTCGTGTGATACGCATGTGCGGAAAACATTTGTACGGCAGAAGTGAAAATATTTTTAGCGCATAAGCTTCTCTATCAAATATGCAGAATATTTATTTATTTGTTTCTGAATACTGCAATATTAAAAGATCATATTAAGGCGATTAAAAAATAAAGATATGCAGGCTTGAATAAACAAACAAGGAGGCACAGTAATTAATGCAGGAATAAGAATTATATATATGCAAAAGTATAAAAACACAAATAGACATACCAACCCAAAAATATAACCCAACACGAGTATTCACTCATGTTCATAGTCGTCTGTACGGTATGATGTTCATACTTACGTCAACTCACACCCCTCAACACTCACCCATACTCAGACTCACGGCTACTCACACCAATGAGTATTCACATGGTGTCTACTCACACCTCTCGAAGACTCTTACTCACACCTACTCACACCGATGTCTATTCACTCACGTTAATACTCACGTCTAATCCCACCCGTCAACACTCACTCATGCCTACTCTTATTGATGAATATTAACTCATGTTCATTCTCATGCCTACTCCCACCCCTCAACACTCACTCATACTCACACTCATGCCTACTCACACCGATAAATATTCACTCATGTTCATACACACATCTCGCATCCCTCATCACTGGTTCATACTCACACTCACGAGTACTCACTCATGTTTATACTCACACCGAACCACACTCATTGATACTCACTCACGTCCATACTGCACACCGACTCATACTCATGAGTAACCACTCAGGCTCATACTCAGGTTTGCTTACGCCCCTTGTCACTCACTCGTAATCACACTCATGCCTTTCAAATGACTGTGAGTGTGTACTCATGAGCATAGGTCGGCAAAAAATGTGGAGTTCACTCAGGCTCACTCACCAAGCATATTTTGCCTTTAGTGCTCACTAGAACTCAGACTCACCAAAATTTTTCTAAACCAGACTCACTCGGACTCAGACTCCCTGAAAATTTTCTCAACCGGACTCACTCGGTCTCAGATTCACTAAAATATTACTCAACCTGACTCACTCAGACTCAGACTCACGGCTCGATCTGAGTCTGAGTCGACTCATTAGTGAGTTTGCCGACCTATGCTTATGAGTGAGTATGCCGAGCTGATTTTCACATCTTCTCTAGGTAAAAGACCTGTATACGCATTGATGGTTGCAAATGATTCAGTTCAACAAAAGTGAGTTTTGTATTCATAAAAATATTTGTCTATGTTCATGGATTGGTTACCCAGAAGCTGTACAAGGTGGGCTGAAAGTAACATGTCTTAAAGTAAGTCAATGAAGTTCTTTAGCTGCGGTTAGGTTAAGCACAGCGTGAAATTACTAGTTTAACCCATTGTAGTAGCACATGAGCACTGGCAACAAAGACACATTCTCTTTGCCATAAAATGACTCCACAAAAACTTTTTCTTTTGTCATAATTGTGTGTTATTGAACTTCTTGTATTCTCAGTATTAAACCAACAATGACTTCAATCAAAGAAGACCCAGTGGCCTGTAGGCGTTGCTGTTTGGAAAGATTCACATTGAACAAGCCCATTCTCTGAAGTAGTATTAGGCAGTACTTCCTTCATTTTATATCTATGTGTACGTCATAAGAACACACTCAGAGTCACCTTATAATATTGCTTGCACACACCTAAGTTCTGCCTAAAAGCCCACATTAAATATATATGATATATCAGAGATCATGATTTAAGGTATACACGTGTAAATCGTTCGTAAACTAGTGGTGCTACCTGCGTGTCCTCTTTATATGATGCAATTTTAACTTCTCTGAGACACTGGTCTTAATTAAACACGTTTTCTTACATATTGTGATATGCATACGCACAGTGTTGTACATATGAATACTTCATCATGAAACAAATGTATGCAGTTTTTGTTTAAAAGCTTCACTCTCAACCATTTAGTTGCTCAAAAGGGTTTAAGAGCACACATGTGTTTACATAGTTCAGCCATAAAGGAAGTGTTGATGTACTCAAATCTGTAGAAGAGAAAGCTCACTGCTCTCATTAAGAGTGACAATGTTGCACTTCTGATCCTACTACTGTAATACCTTTGTCATCAGCTGGTTATACAGCTGAATAAGTGCCTGATCTTTTTTTTACATGTTGTCGTATGTGCTAATAAGTAAGAATGCTGTTCAAATCTCAAGTGATCAATAACACATACGCATCGTGATAGTGATGCTCACTGTCGAAGATCCCAAACCACATGTCGAGCTGCTTGGTTATCAGTTTTCATGCAAGTTATCAACTAGCCAACTGTAAAATACAGACATGAAGCAAATTTGCCTCTCTGCTCTACTTTCCTATAGACCCTGGGTGTTGATGCACGTGATTAATACCTATTCATACTACAAGGGTACATAAAATGAAACAGAAAATAAAAAGAGATAAAAGACGAAAGAATTAAAGGCAGGCAGGTTAACCAGGTTGAACTGACTTGCTGCCCTACGGTGGGAGGGAAGGTGGTCAGAAAAAGAATTACTCATGAAAGCACAAGGGATGTGTACGCACACATAACAGTGTTCATCATTGATGCACCTATGAGGACTCACGTTCGTACTCGACACCTACTCACTCACATTCATACTCACGCCAACTCACTCTGATGTGTACTTACTCACGTTCATACTCAGGTTTGCTCATGCCCCTCATCACTCACTCGTACTCACAGTCATGCTTTCAAATGAGTGTGTGTACTCACAAGTGAGTAGTATGCCAAGCCGTAGTCGTCATATCTACTGTAGGTAAGAGGCCTATATACACAAAGATGGTTGTAAGTGATTAAGTTCGACAGAAGTTTAGTATTGAGAAAAATATTTGTATATATTCATGGTTTGGCTACCCAGAAACTTTACAAGGTGGGCTGTAGTAGGATGGCCTAAAGTAAGTGAATGAGTTATTTAGGTGCAGGTAAGCACAGCATGAAATTATTCGTTTAACCTTTGTAGTAGCACATTCGCACTGGCAACAAAGACACGTTCATATTGTCATAAAATGACTTCATGAACACTGTTCTTCATTTGTCATAGGTGTGCGTTATTGAACTTCTGGTATTCTCAGTATTAAAGCAACAAAGACTTCAACCAAAGAAGGCCCAGTGACCTGTAGGCTTTTGATAATTGAAAAGATTCACATTGAACAAGCACTTTGCCTTAAGCAGTATTAGGCACTACTTCCTGCATTATATACGTCATGAGAGCATACTCAGAGTCACCTTAATATGTCACTTGCACGCACTTAACTTCTGCCTAAAGGATCATAATAAATGTATCTCAGGGATCCCAATTTGAGGTAGCAAGTGTATGTGGTTTAAAGACTAGTAGTGCTACCTGTGTGTCCTGTATATGATGCCATTTAAACTTCTCTGAGACTGGATTTGGTGAAATACGTTTTCTTCCACGACGTACCACGCTTGTGCACAGTGTCATGCGTATGAAAACTTTATATGTTTTGGTAAAGAGCTTCACTCTCTCCCATCTAGTGTACAAAGAGTCTTAGTGCACAGATCTGTTTACGTAGTTCAGCCATAGAGGTAGTATTGATGTACTTACATCTGTTCAAGAGAAAGCTATCACCAAAAGTGACAATCTTGCACTTCTGATCTTACTACTGTAATACTTTTATCATTAGGTTATGTGGCTGAACAAGTGACTCATATTCACATGTTGTATGTGCGAGCAAGTGTGGACGTTGTTCAAATCACAGGTGATCAATAACACATATGCATCGTCATACAGAAGCTCCCTGTTGAAGAGCCCAAACCACATGTCGAGGTGCTTGGTTATACTTTTCATGCAAGTTATCAAGTGGCCAATTTTAAGTACAGACGAATGAAGCATATTTGCCTGTGCTCTACTTTCTAATACACAATGAGTCTTGACACATATGTTTAATACCTCTTTCAACAACAAGGGTAGATGAAATGAAGCGGAAAAAAAAAAGAGGAAAAAGATGAAAAGGCAGGGAGGTTAACCAGGCTGAACTGATTTGTTGCCCAACAGTGGAAGGGGGGGGGGGGGGTCACTGGTCAGAAAAAGAGCCCAACTGATGTGCATGGACACATAACAGTGTCCATCATTGATGCACGGATACTCACGTACAGAACTGGGTTGTTTTGAGAAATTGCAATAGCATTGTTTCGGCCCGAAGTGCAGATTATGCTTGCAATGGCATGTTATATGATAAAATTTAAGCGCCTGTTTTAATAAGTTTGGAGACGCAACAAGGGCTTTAGAATTTAGATCATGGCTGCGTGGAGACCATAGGTCGGCAAACTCACTCATGAGTCGACTCACTCAGACTCAGATCGAGACGCGAGTCTGAGTCCGAGTGAGTCCGAGTGGGTAATGTCTTTGTGAGTCTGAGTCCGAGTGAGTCCGGTTGAGAAAAATTATAGTGAGTCTGAGTCCGAGTGAGTCCGGTCGAGGAAATTTTTGTGAGTCTGAGTCCGAGTGAGCCCTAAGCGCAAGCTATATTTCATGAGTGAGTCTGAGTGAGCTCCAGATTTTTTGCCGACCTATGGTCCTATCACCTCAACTTCAGCATTACTATCAACTTTATGTTGGCTCACGTTTATACTCACGTCTACTCACACATACTTGCACGCGCTACCGTTGATACGTCGGCTTGATATCTATAGATCAGAGGCGTGAGTTGTGCAGGGAGAGGAGGAGGAGGTGCCTTGACCTCCCCCCGCAGATTATTTCACGGGAAGGTATTGATAAAAATATCTCGTGTGAGTCATCTCTTTTAATAAAATGTCCTTACTAAATTGCAAACTGATAACTCGTACTTCAAGGTGCGAGATGAAAATGTGCAAAGTAGAGCACCGATTTTGCGAGATATCCTTGTTAAAGAGCTTTGACACTACGGTAGAAAAAGCTAATTATAGGCGAACGGACTCATGAGTCGAACTCACTCAGACTCACTCAGACTCAGATCGAGCCATGAGTCTGAGTCTGAGTGAGTTCGAGGGAATTATAATTCGGTGAGTCTGAGTCCGAGTGAGTCCGGTTGAGAAAAATTATAGTGAGTCTGAGTCCGAGTGAGTCCAGTTGAGGAAAAGTTTGGTGAGTCTGAGTCCGAGTGAACCCTAAGGGCAAGATACATTTCGTGAGTGAGTCTGAGTGAGTTCCACATTTTTTGCTGACCTATGGTGGAGACACATGCGCAACACAGAGAGTGCAATAAAGTGAGGATGCTCGAGGTTCACCTTAAAGAGTGGAGCGCGATAGAATAATCGCGGGGCCCCGAGTGCATCATCTTCTCACTTGCTAGCGAGGTACACTTTCTATCACTTTACTTTGTACCCCTAGTTTTTTGTTTAGCTCGGTCCCTTTTGCGGTCCTTGTTTTGCAATATCGTCAAGTGGATAATGCCAAAAAAGAGAAAAATAACCGGCGTGCAAGCAAACACAGTGCCACACACATATTCTAACCTAATGTTTTTGTTTTATTTTTAAGTTTCAGCTCCCAAATGTAAATAAAAAGAATAGGACTCGAACCCACGCAAACAAGTCGTGATCTCTACGCGTGAGCCTGCTACTCCAGCCTGCTACGCCACCCGCACACTGGTCATGACATCTTCCTAATTTAATAGATGAAAGTGCTTACGCGCTATCTGAGAGTGCATAGTAGGTACAATATGAGATCATACTTATAGCATATATTTTGGGACCGTATCTACGCCTCACACTTTTCTCGTATCTTTTCACTATAGGTTGCCGATCGCTCGCGTATGAAAACACGGATGCTTACACACAAGCAATGTAATTTACACAAGCAGTTGAAGCTTGTTCCCCGAGGCTCTCTTGCGATTAATAGTCGGCCATTGCGCGAAACTGGAGTGATACGTCGTTAACCCGTGCGTCTAGCTGTGTTCCCCTCCGTGGCTGTTTCGCTCGATCACGAATTCAGCGCGGGAAATGAATGAAGCACACGGCAGTGCCGCGCGTAGCGGCGACATCAGCTGATCACGCCGGCTTGCTTCTAGAGCACTGCACGGGCCCGGGCCTGCCCGAAGCCCGGGCCCGGCCCGGCCCGCGGGCCGGGCCGGGTAAGGGGTTGTTGGATCGGGCCCGGGCCGGGCTCGGGCCCATGATCTTCGGGCTCGGGTCGGGCCTGAGCCAGGCCCGTATTAGGCCCGGGTCACATACGTATATGTATAATTGCGTGTGTACGTTGTGTGGCTTTGTTTTTGTTGTTTTGTGGGGTTAATTCCCGAAGCAACCCAGGCTACATGAGACGCCGTCGTTGAGGGCTCCGGGTAATTTAAACAATCTGGAGTGCATTGGCGTGCACAGAAATTGCACAGTACAAGACGTCTACAATTTTGCTCCATCGGTATGCTACACCAGATTTCAAGAAACGCCTAATATAAGTTTCCGCCATTATAGTGAGTGAAAGACGTTCTTGGGTACCGTGTAAGGAAAGCAACGGTAAACTGCCTAGATTAGTGTATATAAGATGTGCGCGTTCGCATCTAGGGAAACATTTCGAGTATGCAGCTACGCTCGCATGCCCGTAGACTGGCCAACGCGACTTGTGAGTCATTAATATCTCAGGAGCTGTTTTTCGTGCATTTTGAGTGCAATATGCGGAGCGACTCTTATCACAGGGCGAACGCCGTTGTTGATTTTGCCATTACTAGTGGTGAGGCGCCAGACCATAGAGACACCAATTTCCCCGAGTGTGACTCAACTGGAGTGATCAGGCTAGAGAAGCAATCCGGGAGTCTGGGAATAACCAACACGCAGACTGATTAGTTTTATTTAAAGCACCCTTTATTCAACACACCGTTACTGTACACACGTCTGACACGAGGACGGTGGCTCGCTCGTTAACGGGTGTGCCTTGCTTTGACAGATCTATGGCCCTGCGGTGGCGGTGACTCGGGGAAGAAGAACTACGTTTCGTGCTCAAAACAACAAAGAACCTTGTTGTTTTGAGCACGAAAACGTAATGTAGATTGGGTGCAGTTGCCTGCCGAGGAGTCAACACGACAGCTTTAATTTATGTAACGCTGCCCAGCCTGGTGTAATCCTCCCAGAAGCAGCTAGAGCACGTTTTTTTTTTTCATTGCATTGTGCAATAGATGAAGTTTGCAGGAGACTTTCTACTTTTACTCAACAGCCCTAGCTCGTATGCAGTTGATGTAGACTCAACCTAAAAATGTCTGCCGTGCTTTTTTTCTCCACTTTATGCAGGTATTATATTTTGTAGTTGTTCTTTGAAATGCAAAAATGAGATGGCGTGGTTAGCACTGCGTGCGTACATGAAAGAGCCAGCTATGACTCCAATTATATTTTATATTGGCCTGCAATCATTTCGCAAGAGTGTTACGCGCGTAATTTACCGAAAGTATACACAGTACCAGTGAAAGTCGTGACACTGAAATAAGTTCCTAAAACAATCTCTAGAAAATATATTTTGTGGGGCAGGTATCTTCACAATAACCGAAGTTTGGACAGTGCCTCCTTTATGCTCAAGGCATAACTAGCTGAAACGGGCCGGGCCGGGCCGGGCCCAAACCTTCGGGCCCGGGCCGGGTACGGGCCACATTTAAGAACACCGGGCCGGGCTCGGGCGGGCCGGAGCATGGCATTTTCGGGCCGGGCCGGGCCCGGGCCGGAAAAATCGGCCCGTGCAGTGCTCTACTTGCTTCACTTTGCTTCAACGCAACGAAACATCATGCCTTGCAAGATCACATACTGCATTACGTAAAAGTGTTACTGCTTTGGAGTCATCCTGCTATTCACTGAGGACGTACATACAACTACTGTAGAGTTTTGCTTCGGCGGCAAGCATCGATCGTAAGCCGCACTACTACGTCCGTGGTACAAGCAGTAGAAACCTGTCGTCTGCTAGAACAAAAAGAAAAAAAGCTACTGAAAAATTATTTACCTTTTCTCGTATAAATTTTTCTTGAAGACGTCATTATTTTTTAACTATTTTGCCCAATAACATGCGTTCTCTAACAACTTCACACGGCGACGTTTTCTTTTTCTTTTTCACGAACAACAAATCAAGCTAGATCCATCCATAGCCGAAGCCAGATGTTATTTGCCTTTGTTTGCGAGCGTTTCGCGCGTGTTCTCGTCCACAAGAAGATTGAAGGTAAAAGCGTTAAATTTACGTAAGGAAGCTTCGTTCCTCGTTTGTGCGGTGTGCAAAGATTGCGTGCAATTCCCGCTGTTCTCGGAGTGCCGATGAAGTACGAGTCGTTCAAGGTATCAACGAAATGTGCGGGCGCTCGAATGACTCCATGGCTGACGCCCGTGGCCACCTGCTACACGCCAGTGCGAAAGGAACTAAAGGTAAGTGGGACAGCTTATTATGTAAAGTATGCTACTCAGCGCAAGGCTCTGTTACCGCACTCGGACGTGGCGTCGTAAAGAGGCAGCCTTACGCACCTTTGCGAGCGACGACATTGTGCGCGTTTCCGATTCGCTTCGACTACGCTGATCTGAGCGTAGCCATGGCGCATCGGCACGGCCTTACGGGAGCGAATTCGCGAGAACTGCGAGAACATGCATGTGTGTGATGATCGATTTTTTCTCATGTGCATTGCAGTCAGCAGGACGCAAGTGGCGCTTGCTTCGTTTGTTGTTGATAAATCAAAGCCTGCAGCGCCATTTGCTGCTGGGCAGCATTTTGCTCACGTTCATGGGCTATATAATTTGTAACGTGGCTCAATTCAGCTAGCCAACCACTTAAATTGTAATAATTAGCCTACATCCGGTGAAGTGTTTATTATGCGCTTGAACGCTGGCTTGAGCTAGTTAAACGTAATCGTGTGTTGCCTTCTGTAGGGAGAGGTGTTAAAAGAATCTTTGGTGTATATGCACGTCGCCTTCGCGTGTCAGTGATATTGCACCAGCCAGCATCCACGTTGGACATCTGACGGTTATGAAAACTTGCATGCACAATGTGAGACTTCATATTCTGTCAGAGTTTCGCTTTTATACATTAATGTGCTGCCAGCATGTAGTAGAATACATTACGCTGCTGTGTGGCAGTGGTGTGATTATCACAGTGCTGTGGAGTTGCTGATGCAAAGATTTATAGGTACGATGCAGGAGAATTTTTCATCTGACTAGCTCATCAGGCAGTGCGTGTTTTAGCGCAAACAAGACAAGGACAGAAGGTTGACATGTAACGACAGGACCAGCACACAGTTACGTCTCACCCTTCTGTCCGCATCTTGTTTGCACTAGAACGCCTATGTTTGCATACTTTTAGCAACAGGCTTTTCTGTTATGCTTTTCTTGCCCAATTGTGCTATAGTACAGTGGTCAGCAATACGAGTGTAGCACTGAAGTTAGCATTTAAAGTTCAGGGTGACTTAATGCATAGTAATGAACAGCATAAGCAAGAACGAGAGACATAAGTTAGAAACAATGCGGGACAAGCACAGACTGTCAAATGAAATATTTATTGCACAAGACCTTGCCTAAATAGCATTAACCATACACCTCGTGCACGTGAGGGTCCGGTTAGAAAAAGCAAGTTACAAAATCAACAGCTTCATTGATTTCGTACTTGTTTTTTCTAACCGGATCCTCATTTGCACGAGGTGTGCGGCTAATGTTATTTAGGCAAGGTTCTGCGCAATAAATTTTTCAGTTGACAGTCTGTGCTCGTCCTGCATTGTGCTTCCTTTTGTCTGTCGTTCATACTTTGCGCTGTTCATTACTATGCATTCATACCAACTGGCTTATTTTACGACTATTTTGGACTATATGTAGTTGGCAAGCGCAATAGTGTTCATAACAATTGCTCAAGCGAAAAGGTATCCCTTGCTGTTCAGTAAGTCACAGTTATATTGGTAATCATTGATTAAACATGTATTCGATGTTCTCTCTCGTAGTCCTCACAAGCGTACATATCAAAATAGTTGAAGCATATATCAAAATAGATTAAGCATAGGCGTGCTTTTTAGCAAAGCAAACTATGCTATTACATTGAACACCTCACAAAAGACCGCTGCATGCTTACTTTCCACTCATTCAGGTGTGTTTGAAATAGATTTCAATTCCTCAGTGCACTGGCAATAACCTTAATAGCACCAAATGTTGACACGTTGTCGCCGCCACATTGAGAACGTTACGTGAATGTTGTGGCAACATTGCTTGCTGCTAGGGAACACTTCACACTGGGGGCAACATTAACCATTGTTTGAGTTCTATCTTTAAAAAAAATGTCGGCGTTCCTATAGGAAGCTTACACGGTGGGGGGATGATAGGTGGCTATTTTGTTGTCATAGCCAGTTGACGTGGTAGTCGGGAAAGTGCACACGGCAGCAGCTCCCGCTTCAAAGGTTCTGCCGTGATGATGCACTGTGTGGTATATGTTCCCTTGTATTGTAGCGAGCATATATTAGCTACTCTACTGTAGAAGTGCACCCAAAGTAAGACAAGGAAGTTGCAGTTGGAGAAAGATGGTTGCTGCGTCTACAACACACTGAAGGGCACAAGGTAAACCCTATACATTACCATGCATTTTTGACCATGTCGAGGAACAGTTTTTCCAAAACCTAATAGAGTTATCCCACATAATACAATAATAATTTTCTTCAAAATTTGGGCACTCTTTCAACTGTACCAGATTCATTAAAATCTGAGTGTTATCACAGTTTCAGTGAACTTTTTACCACTAGCACCTAAATTTGGGTTAATTTGCATCTTTCAAAATTTGGTAACACAAAAACAGGTAAGTGCCTAATTTCAATTCTGGTACAGTATTGTATGCACTTAGGCTGAATACAAAGAAAAATAATGAACTAGTTATCTTGAAATACATGGAAAATAATGGTAGCTAAGTAATAAAAAACATAGTTTGAAGTCAATCAAGGTTAAAGTAAGAAAACAACTGAAAGGGGATCTCTTGCCACAAACACGTTAAACTTTATTTAGTACCTACAAGCTTGGTAATCATTGCCAAAGTCATTTTTTTTCCCCTTTGGAGGCCTGTAGTCTTGCTTGCCTTGCTTTTATGTGACTTAGGAAAATTAAATTTAGCGCGAAATGACACAAGACGAGAAGGGAGGACACAACACGTGCGCTAACTTCCAACAAAATGGTTTATTCCAACCGAAGCACAAATATATGCAGTGGTGATGCTCAAACACTACAGCAGATGTCATGCGCAGAGAACTTTCTTGTCATTCTGATTTTAACAGGAGACGTGCAGAGAAGTGATATTTTCTTATCATAACCTTTTATACAAGCTATGCGCACCAACCACAAAACTAATGCATGTTAAAAAAATACAATTCTTTTTCTGACAGGGACGGCATGCTTACACAATCGCTACCCAACTTTGCGATTTTGGCGGCCTCTGCTATTAGTCTCGTTAGTTCATCACGGTTGGTCAATAACATCTTGATGTTCCCAAAACCCGGGGCGCACCCACAAGCTCTGCAATGCATCGTGAGCCAGCCATCGTTACCCTTCTTCACAAGGCTGAAGTGCTCTCGTACCTGTCATTTAGACAGTGCCCGTCTGTCCGACGTACTGCTTTCCGCAAGAGAGGGGAATCTGATTCACCACCGCCTACCTACAGTCCACGAACTGAGTCCTATGTCTTATCTTGCAAGCAGAGGCGTTTTGCGGTGCTGGACTACTCAGTCTGCAGATAGAATTAATCGATTAAGCTTAATTCTACCTGCAGACTGAGTAGTCCAGCACCGCAAGACGCCTCTGCTTGCAAGATAAGACATAGGACTCAGTTCGTGGACTGTAGGTAGGCGGTGGTGAATCAGATTCCCCTCTCTTGCGGAAAGCAGTACGTCGGACAGACGGGGCGCTGTCTAAATGACAGGTTACGAGAGCACTTCAGCCTTGTGAAGAAGGGTAAACGATGGCTGGCTCACGATGCATTGCAGAGCTTGTGGGTGCGCCCCGGGTTTTGGGAACACCAAGGTGTTATTGACCAACCGTGATGAACTAACGAGACTAATAGTAGAGGCCGCCAAAATCGCAAAGTTGGGTAGCGATTGTGTAAGCATGCCGTCCCTGTCAGAAAAAGAATTGTATTTTTTGAACATGCATTAGTTTTGTGGTTGGTGCGCATACTTGTATAAAAGGTTATAAGAAAATATCGCTTCTCTGCACGTCTCCTGTTAAAATCAGAATGTCAAAAAAGTTCTCTGCGCATGACATCTGGCTGTAGCGTTTGAGCATCACCACTGCATATATTTGTGCTTCGGTTGGAATAAACCATTTTGTTGAAAGTTAGCGCACGTTTTGTGTCCTCCCTTCTCGTCGTTGTGTCATTTTGCGCTAAATTTAGTTTTTTCCTAATGTTTTACCAACAAGGCCGAATTTCTCCCCTTGTGCAGTTCTTATGTGAGCTGTCATGCAGCTCTGTTCACAATCTATCGTCGATTGTGGTCAACTTCTTTCAGCAAATTTACTGTGCTTTGGCCAGGCTTCAGTCCTAATGATTTCAGAATTTTGGCACGTGTGATACTGCCATCATTAGATGAAAAAAAAAAAGCATCCATCATCGCAATCTTTAAGACTCTGAAGCCTAAACAAAGAGCAAGGACTTTGCGACACAATTCGGTTTAGCTGAACACTTGCACACCACAGTTTGCATGCGCAGTTCTGTTAATTGCATCACAATAATATTGATGCCCATTAGAGCGTACCCGTTGTCACCCTGTGCGCGAGTTGCCTTGAAGGACGCTGAAAAGGCTGGGATTCAATGACGAAGAGTGTGATGGTTCAGTGTTCGGCACCTCAGTACGTTGCTAGCATTTATTTGCATTTACAAGACAACTGAATTAGTTGCCACGAAATATACTGTCGCTGAAGGCTTTCTCTATCCTCAGCATCTCAACTTATCGATTGGCACGACAGACACAAGGTGTAATGAAGCTAGGAGCCTAAAATTGTTTGAATAGACGCGCTCTGAACCACGAATGGGAATAAAGACGCACACAGCATCTTCGGATTGTCTTTGCTGAAAAATTAGGCATGCAGAAAGTTAGCCGACAATTTCAGAAATGGACTGTAAGCACTGAGTGCATACGAGGCACTTGTCTTGGTGCGTGTTCACTCACTACTTGCTTTCGGAAAATGAGGTTCTCAGCTACAAAAAAAAAAACATTCAAAGAAAAGCACGAATATGCAAAATATGGAGAAAAGGATACACTTCCCAAATTGCAACAACAAAAAAGTGATTTTTTTTAAATTTTGCCTTACCCCTTAAAGGATTACTAACACGAATTTTAAAAATTTTCGTATTGTTTCTCTAAAAAAAATACTGGTGTCGAGAAACCTAAAGCGAGTATTGTGGTGCCTGGGAATGCATCATATATATTTTAATTACCGCTACCTTAAAAAGACACATTCGGTTTCGATATCGAGGGGGCGGCTTCTCAGTGACGTTTCATAGCAGTGTGACGTCACGGGGATACAGAAACTCGCGACGTACTAGGGGCAAATCCGTCATCTGCTCGTTGTGCACGTAAGCAACGATGAGCAAATTGTCGTCCAGTGACTCTGACAGTGATTTCTATGATTTAGGCTGCATGCAGGATGCAGAACTCGCTAACTCAGGGGAACTGTCTTGACTCGTTGGGATAATGTCCATTGCAGTGGGGCTGGCTTGCAGATGCTCAGCAACGAAAACTTCAAAGTCAAATTAAAATATTTTATAGATATTCAACTCTGGTGTGTGACAGCGTTATCGCTGCATACGGAAGAAACAAAAAATGTCCCTTTTTCAATGTCTCAAAATCGTGTCAGTTTCCTTTAACGAGCACGACAAGACAAAGGATTTATTTGAGCAGTGTCGTGGTAAATGGCTCACGCACAGGACAGTCCCAACAAGCATCACGTCTATCCTCAGCACTTTCTTTCTGGTAGGTAAACTATGCTTGGCTTTCGGAGTTTCTCTGTTTCGTGTGTGAGTGGACTAAACAGAGCTACTGAAACGTTTCGGTCTCTTTAGGGACTTCGCGAAGCTTTTCTGGGAGCGCGTGCGGTAGCTTCATGGAAAGAAGCGCAAGTACAGTACATACTGGTGTGATCTCCTTGATGACATTGAGGTTGCAATCTTTGACATTAGTTTTGAGCAAGGAGCATGAGGTCAGCAAATATGTACTCATCAGCACCCTTCTGGAAGGATCCTTACGATACAACGAAAAAAGCCATTTATCCTCACCCGTTCACACTTCATGCAGCCGACTGCATCATGTACGTAAACCTGTGGCCACGTGTTGACGCCTCGGACATTTGCGAATTACTTGCCTTACGTTTTGTCGAGCTTTGTCATGCAGCAGCAGTGAAGTCATAAACGGCTCTAGGCCACAACACTGTGAGAAGTGGCTAGTTACACGAGCCTACGAGAAAAGCTGGGGCCGATAGCGTCGTGGTCATGACATGAGCAAGTTGTAAGGACGCTCGAACTACTGGTAAATATTAATTTATCATGTTTTAATTCGTCTGTACAGTGGCCCAGTTGCAGAAACAGTGAAGGCCTCATTAAAAAGGGACCTTACACATGAAGCCACAACGATCCTGGGTCGTCACAGCAGAACCTGATACATTTTGTGTGCATTTGCCTACCCTAAAAGAAGCAATGAGACAAACGTGATGCTTGTCAGGGTTGCCTATGCGCTAGAGCCATCCACGCTGGCACTGTTCTGATAGCTCCTTCGTCTTGTGCTCACTGAGGCGCACCTTCGGCATCTTGAAGACCGTTGCAACCATCTTTCTGTGACTGTGACTTTGCCATACTTTGCATGCAACTACTACAACCCACAACTGCACGCACTTCCCCGATTGCCAGCTCAACTGGCTGTGACAACAAAATGGGTGCTACCTCATTGCCCACCGTTGGTGCAAGCTCCCTATAGAATGCTTCTGTGTCTTGCATGTATACCTGTGACTGAAAACATTAAGTAAACTATGCTCATCTCACAAATTGGTTGCAGCACTGTGGGGGCTGCAGGGTGGCTTTGCCAGTAGGAAGGGCGGAAATTCC
This sequence comes from Rhipicephalus sanguineus, assembly GCF_013339695.2. NCBI lineage: Eukaryota > Metazoa > Arthropoda > Arachnida > Ixodida > Ixodidae > Rhipicephalus > Rhipicephalus sanguineus. The sequence continues at coordinate 137,275,526 of NC_051184.2, forward strand.
TGAAGATGTATTCATCCATGCTGCATCAGCTGCTTGGTGTTTTCATGGCATCTCTGCACATGTGCTGGTAAGTAAAGTAAGCTGGTAGCAGAACAGGGAAACGAAACATGACAGCACGACTTGAAGCGCGTGCCTTTCACGTCGAATTTATCAAGTTGTCATCGTGCACTGTGTGGCCTGTAATTTTTAAGGAAAGAAGATTACTTTTTAAGGGCTCGTTTTTCTTTGTTAGACACAATATTAATGGGAACTAACAGACAGCAGTGCCAAGGAAAGTATAGGGGGTGTTATTTGTAGTAATTAGAATATAAATGTGAAGAGTGGCACTTTTAAAGTGGCACTTCTATTTGCTTTACATTTGCATCCTCATGCTTCGACAGCAATGTATTTGTGACTATTTTACATTGTTTCCACAATGTACTCTCAAGTTCTTGGTGACAAGGCTTAACACATGTGACTAAACAAACAACTGATCTCAATAATGACAAAACACACCTGATGCTTTGTTCTCAGCGTAACGTGGTTCATAGCTATAGCTGACTTTACCGTTTATTTGTGGCTGATGGTTGGGGGCAAGCAGCAAACACGACTTCGGATTGAAGTGGGCGGTCATGGCTGCATGGGCTGTGCCATGTTGCTTCGTAACCACAGTTACTGGTGGTTACATATACAATAAAGGCACACGACGTACATTCGAAACGAGGTTAACATATCGGATATCACTGTGACAAATCATGTGCCAAACAAATGCAAATGTCTCAAGGCTTGCTACTTTAAACGGCCGCTAAACCACCCAGAGGTCGAAATTTAGTTGTGGTTTTGCAGTTGTGCATAAGTCTACAACGAACACATAACCATGAGAATTTTTTGAAACTGTGCCGTAATAGTGGAGTTACACGCGTTTGATGATACAGTACAGGCCCTCTCTGGTTTCACTTTTTCCTTCTCTATGCTTCGTTCGTCAGCTCGTCTCTCTTCCTGGCCGAGTGCTCCTCTTCACCATGCCAGGGGGAAGAGCGCCCAGTCTCATAGAATGAAGCGTATATTTACAGGGACCAGATGACGTGTCTAAATGAACCGATTTTCCGAATTAACGGGAGTCAAATTAACGAACTTTTACTGTACAGCAAACAGAACGACTCGATTACACATCATCAGGCATCTTCTGCTAGGATGCATGACATACTGTTTTTTTACCTTTAAACGCAATTAAAAAATTTAATCCTACTCAAATTGCGAAAAGCATGCCCTGCAATTCACGGTCTTTATATTTCCGCCAGGATCTATGACACGTTCTGGCCAGTTATCGGTCCCTTTAATGATTAATAAATCTTTGCATATTTTTCAGTGTAGTACCACCATCAGTGTCAACATAAGCCATTTCATAAAGAAGCCGTCCAGAACATTCAGCTAACGTTGCTTGCCTGTCCAGTAGGGTTGTGGTTGTGCTGGATGAGCTTTTTTTTACATACAGTGCATAGTGAACTAACACGTTCGAAGACAAGCGCAGCTTCAAAACAAAAGAACTAAAATAGAGGTTGCAAATGCAGGGCCTTAACTTTAAGAAGGGATGCCTCAATGTGCCTTCTGGAAAATGGGAGTGTTTTCATTTGCTGTAGAAATTCGGCTATCATAATTTACAATTCTAAAGACCTCATCTACGACCTTGTGCAGGTGATCTTAAGCAGAAAACCAGAAGCGGCAGTGGTCTCCAGTAGAGACCTAAGGACCCCAAGCTCTCTGTGACACAAACAGGAAGGCTACTGTGGTGCATTGAAAACCTGCGCCAGTAGTGCATACCAGTGCACTATGCTGCTGTTTCATCAAGGAGAAAGGAGGTGACCACCCCCAGAGGAACTTCATGCTCTACAGTGTGAGTGCCTGGATGGTTTCGTTTTTGTCCTGTCACACGTGCTGAATAGTGGGTGAGATTCAGCCGGGGTGGCTAGAGGAATAGGGGTGACAAGTGTGGTAATTTCTCTAGCCAGGTAGTGTCGGCTTTTGCACCAGTGCTGTTAGTGGCCCCAAGTGGTGCAGCTGTTCAGAAGTTTCAAAATGGTTGTGGCTGCCGCCACAGACTACTGTAGCTTTGTCACCTCAGTAAATGTTCAGATGCATCAGGAAAAATTCGCTATGTTACTTTCTTCTACAGCTGCCAACATTTTGCATTATACTTGAGTTGTTCCGGGCGTAAGAGCACAAATGAGCCTAGCATAGATTAAATGCTGAAATTTTACTCACGGGAGGCCCTGCATGTATGCTTGGCATTGTTATCATAAGCACCTTGGTTGAGTCAGCACGTATGGTGAAAAATTGGGTATCCGTTGCATCATGGATGCTACATATTCCATTGATCACATCCAGTGAATCAGATGCAGTGGCATACTGGTCAAACGGCCTCGTTACAGATAAATGATGCATAAATGGCCATTATTTGCCAAAAAAACCATATCAGCACATTCATTGAATAAACCAGGTACAGCATGGACCGCTTATAACAAGTTGCCAGAGTCGCAAATATCTGCACTATAAGCGGTACTGCCCTGTAAACAAAACAACATTTGTGAAAGGCTGTACATCTGGAAAACATGACCAACAGGCACCCGCATGATTCCGACTATCTAGGCATGCAACTTGGGCATAAATTTGCCAATGTTGAAAGGTTAATGTCTGCGGACCTGCAGTGTCGACATAGTGAACGCGGAAACAAGAAAACAAAAAGAAAGAGTGCCGTAGTGGAAAGCCGCTGACTGACTCTTTCAGACCTCCACATTTATGCGAACTTCGCTGTGGTACCACACTGGCCAGAAAGTATACGTCGAAAGGCTATTGAAATTCCGGGGGCGATGTCCAAAAAACAGTGGCAACCATGAACCACCAATCTAGTGTTGCACATGCACTCCCTAGTTTTTGGTGAAGATTTAAGTCACTCCTAAATGCAACAACTGCAAAACGTTTCATTGACTCGGCACCAAACTGCAACCTTGATTGTCCGCAGACACTAACGACTAGGTAGCTAGTGCTCATTAGGCCTAGCGTGTGGGAGTTTGCCCCAAACAACACGGATATCGGGCGTAGAAGATGTTGCACTCTTGTCCTAAACAGTGGGCAGCAGGTGTGAAACGAAGTTCCGGTCCGCGATCGGGAAAGTCACGCCAACTATCCTGAAAGAGTCTTCCAAGCTTGTAAGTCCACCTGCTGGTGGCAAAGGCAAAAGCTCTGTCGTGTCTCAAAACATTATCACTTGCTGGGGAATAGAGGTCGCACGTACAATATCTCGCTCTACGATGAGACTGTTTTCCCGACAGAAAACCGAAGAGCCAAACAGCAGTTACGTGCACTTCATGCCGACACGGGTGGCCCTTCCGAGCGCAGCACACACACAACAAGCAGCCAGAGCAAAGGGAGCAAAGGCTTTTCTGTTGCCTAGGCAATCACTTCCCCTCCTCACACCATGATGCCCCCCTTGTTTTTCTTTTTTTTTTTCTTCCACTGTTTCCTGTTCATTCGCTGTGCATCTCATCCTCCATAACGCTGTGGTTCTTCTCGCCCAGGCTGATCCGAAGCGCACTCGCTCCGTGTCTCTGAGAATTTTGCGGCAGCCGCCTTATAGCCGGTGTTTCATGTGGGGGGACTGCACAGTAAGCAGCATGCGTGTATACGTGGTGCTTTATGGGAGGGTATGCTGAATTCAGAAAAAAACTGCATTATAACTGGTCCTGCACTGTAAACGATTGCGTTATAAATGGTGTGAACTGTACATAAATATTTTATACACCTTAGACTGGGGCACATGTTTACATTGAAAAGTTGAAGATACTGGCAAAAAGGAATATAACTAAACGTAATTTTTTCTTGTAGCCATTTGAAATGTTTCTTCTCGTTCCACAGACAGTCCTTACTGCATTTCGTGGCCTTGGATCACAGGATTCAGTGTTATAATTTTTCTTCCTATGCTGGTTAGGGTTAACCAGATGGTGCACTTACTTGCATTATGACTGCAGCACTAATTCTGTCAACCAAATTTTATTATCGTTCTTCCCTTGTAATGCGCACTCTGAACTTCCCGTCCTGCGATGGCAGTTAGGTTGCCAGATGTCCGTTGCTTTGCTTTGCTTCGTGCTTTGTTTTTTCTGCATAATTGAGTTTGAAAATTAGTCTGTTATTGTACTCGAGCGGGGTGCTATTCCATGTCATTTCTCTAACAATGATATTACACTGCTGTGTCATAAGCGCCGATTAGGTATTTTCTAGGGGTGTGTTAGAAATTTGTGGATAGGTGGTTAAATATTTCTCTAGTCGATCTTTCTATTGGATATATCGTCAGTGTTCATGAACGCAAGTACTTTTTGGTTTTTCAAGTCTCCAACAGTGTAATAATTTTGATTTCTAATTGCCAGAGTTCACATAATAAATTTGATTTTGTGTAGGGGAAATCACCTATGCTACCATACTCTTCCAGCTCAATTGCAATTCACTTTCTATATGTCTTGAGTATGCCAATAAATTACCTTTGTTTATGATGGTGCTATTATGCTTTTGATAGAGAATGCTCCACATTGTGCAGTTGTATTCAATTTTTTATGACACGAATTGATTAATTCTAAAGCTTGCCGTTCGCTTATGCCTATTTCTGTTTGGTGGGCTGTTTTGGTCTGGCTGGCACAGACCTGCCTACTTGTGTGCTGCTTTTTCAGCTTCATAACTTGCAGCATTTCATGTACAAAGCTGTTCAAGATGGTATTATTGCAAACTAAAGTTTAAGGGAAGTAAATGCACATGTACACATTACTAAATGCTCATTTAGGGCTTTTACTGGCAATACTTGTTTTTGTTAGTATACAGGAGACATTTAATTCAAGGTTTTACGTAATGAGATTTCACCAGATTTACTACACATAAATATGTTCAAAATAGTAAGAAGCACCTAGTTATTTTCTATGCAATAAGCATGCCATTACATTTTTTGCATGCGGTGGAGCTCACTCGTGCTTTTTCCTTTTCTATTCACACAAATACATAAAAAAGCAGTATGTGCATTTCTTTTTCAGCATCATTCTGTGTGTTATTTCTTCTGCATGTGAACTAAGCTGCTTACATGTGCGTCTGACATCATGTGTTTATGATTTATGCATGCAGATGCCTACGGAGAACACCTCAAGGCGCATCCAAGCAACGTCCTGGAGGCACAGCGCCACCAGAATCTCGTTCGCCATTTGGGGGACCTGCTTAAAGTCCTTAAGAAATGATTCCAGTGTGAGGCTTTCAAAACGGCATGAATATTAATTTATTCATTATAAAGTTTTCATTTTTAAAGTCCTGTTGTTGCACATTGTTTTGCACCATCTTTCCATGGGTGAGATACAACTCGTGAAGTGATGGTGCAAGGTCACCTCATTTGAACAGTCAATTGAGGTATGCAAATTGACACAGCTAGAACGTGCTATATAAAACAAGTTTTAGTCCTTGCAGCGGGCTGGTTTTGAAGAGCATGTAAATTCTGTGTTTATGCGAAGACTAATTTTATTGAATTTTACCAAAAGCTAAATTTTATGCCGTCCTAAGCAGGGAGAGTTTTAGCTGGTGTTTTTTCTATTACATAAAACCCTGCATTATTTCATTGCAGTATGACTGCAGCTTATGATGTCCAGCATATTAATTCAGTAGCTTCTTAACACATTTGTTTCTTCTAAAAGCCTGTTTGCTCATCAAGGCTGTGTCTAGATACCAATCATATTTCACCTTCATGCAACATTGAGAAAGAAATATTCACACGATTTCTACACAGTACAGCTTTACAAACAACGTGAATGCCCAATTGCCTCTTATGTTGCTTTCCACGAGATCTAGGACGTCCATCTGATTTTCGCATTATGCGGTTTTCCGTAAGCTGCTGTTGTCCGCATATTTCCGCACGATATGGCACTTTCCATAAGCTGGGGATGTCCGCATCTTTCCGCATGATATGGCACTTTCCATAAGCTGGGGATGTCCGCATCTTTCCGCACGATACGGCTTGCCGTAAGATGCGGATTCCGCATCATGCGGCTTTCCGTAGTCCAATAATTCCGTATGTATGGATCCGCATATACGGATCGTTTCAGTAGGGATATCATGTAAGAATCCGCATCATGAAAAAATAGTAATACAGGTATCTAAAACGACAGCCGTTGTATAGTAGTTAGGGCGCGGAGATAGGAACAGAAGGTGTTCGCGCAAAACGAGCATTACACTAAGGAGAGAAACGGGAAGTGAGGCAGATGGGACAGTAAGGGGTGTTAACCGAAGCGGTCACTTCTCAATCTCATTTTGCTGGTGATTTTCGTTTTCTGAAACTAAAGGTATGAATTCTTAATTTCAAACAGAAACGACAGCGCGTGCCTTTAATGCTTAATATTGCTTGCTTCAACATTAGGGTACATTTATTTTGCTCTTGAGTTGAATGACATGGTTAGATCATATATTGGGATTGGATTTCGCCTACAATTTTTACGTTTCTTGCACTTATAGTCAGAGCATAAATTCATCGAAACTTTCCAAAACTTAGGCCGTTGTATTCTCTAACACATGCTTTACCTATGCAGCGAGCCCCTCATCTCTGACCGATGTAATCAACTCTGAGAAGGTGTTTTTGTTTATATTTCACCTACAGATACGGACGACGAGAAAGTTAAGGCAGTCCCGAAGCTAAGCTGTGTTTTCGCTGATATTACTATTTTTGCATCACAGCAGGCGTTAAGCTGGTATCAATGCCTTGGCGTAATTCTGTCGTTAGTAAATAAAAGCGCCACAGATAAGCTGAAAGAATTCAATCTTGGGAGATGATACTTCGTCGAATCGTCATAAAGTGACCGAGCATCTAAAGACATAGCTGATTCCTCTATCATAGGAATCGGTATAACACGAAAGTGAAACGTGTCGTCACAGAAGTAGTTGATTGTTCATAGTGCATTGGTATATGAGAGCTCGTACAATGTCTACTGTTGTTTAGCAGATATAGCACCAATGTATGTGGGCGCACTCACGTTGACGCGTAGTGGCACATCTCCGTACCCACCACTAACGCCCATGATCGTGATTCCTTCGCGGTAGCTCAATTTCTGAACATATACGTGGACACCGCATATGGTGAATCCCGCGCAAATATGGCATCAAGAAGCACATAATGAACACTCATACGCTATATGCGCTCCTTCAAAGCGTCGTGAAACGCGAAAAGAAACGCTATGCGCGTTGTGTGTTCCCTCTATCCTGGCCGTTAATTTTCACAGGGTGAGCGGGGAACGCGGTGTGACAGCCAGACGAGCGTCGGATAGCTATTTTTCGGTATGGATGGATGCTGTCAGCGAGGACCACCTCGCGGTGTGTTAAAGGGCCCCTCACCAGTTTTGACAATTTTGAGCTAACGGGCGCAATGCATACACTGGGCGTTCACAATCACGTCTGCCAAAATTTGCAACGCTACGCGCCGCGGAAATGGGTCAAATTTCAAGGTGAACGCTGCTTGCCCTTCCTCTCGCGGGCGCGCGCTTTAGAGAATGAGGGGATGACGTACATGAGAAAATGGCCCTACGTAGATGGTAGTGCTGTGACGTCGCTCCTTTACGTAGACGACTGCTCTGACGTCGCCAACAGTAGCACGTGACACTGCGATAATTATTTGACACATGCGTAGATTGTGTAATTTGTTGCTTGAATAGATTAATAAAACTTGAGAGAAATAATGAGACACACAAAGGGAATGTGTGCGTCTTTTTCTTTTTTTTTTCGTAAATTACAGCGAGATGCGGGGCTAATGTGCCTCCCTTTCCCATGCGTTCGTGTCCCCGCGGTTAGCGCATCGAGGAGACGCCAGCCCTGGAAACGAAAGTAATGTTCCGGCGCGTTCGAGCACTCATTATGCTCATTTATTATACCGCGTCCAAGTAAACGTTAATGAGCACTGGCTCATGATACCGCCACTCTCGTGCCCCTAAAAATGTCTCAACTTTCATGCCCCTCCCGCAGAAACAGGCAGTACACCACAGAGAACACCGACAAAACGCCCACGGCCGCTACATAAAAAAAGTGAGGCTCGCCAATGGATACTCTCAGATTGAACAGCGCTTCTGTTGCAAAGGCGGCCGAAGCAGCGAAGGAAACTAGCGTGCTTCAAGTGTAGAGCTGTGACACTTCATTGTTCGCGCTCATCTTCTGTTTGTTCGTTTAGCGGCGTCCCTGAGCTCGAGTGACATTCGTACGCGCCGTAACATGAGCGCGGACATCACGGTGAAAGCGTGAAACATTCCTCTGCCCCTCGCCACGAGAAAACCGCGCGAGCAGACAGCGGAAGGGCAAGCTTCTCCCATGCGCAAATATAAGAAGAAGCGAGCGAGCTCGCCGACGACTTTTAAATGCGCCCGTCGGGCTCCTAGCGCCATCTCGCTGGTAATGAAGAAACGCTTATTATCGCCTGCTGTCTCCGAGTCCGTCCAGCGCTAAAGGGTGTGTATATAACGCTCGCCGTTAGCTACGTGGAGGATCTGCGTTTCGTGGCGTAGTGGATAGCGCCACTCGCTGCGGAGCAAGAGGTCCCTGGTTCGATTCCGCGCTTCGGAAGCATTTTTCTGAATTATTTTTGTTTGGGGCCTTTATATATATATACATACTTATACATATACGGTGCATGACGGCGGCGACGGCGACGGCAAAATCCAGCCGAGACTGTCCATATAATTGCTATCGCAATAAAAAAAAGGTAGCGGCCGTGCAACGCCGCTCGCGTGCTCGGGCTGGCTCGGGCACGTCATGCGTACGTGACCATGCATGTGCATGACGTGTTCATGCTTATGTGTCAAGTGAAGAGGGCAGGGAAGGGATTTGGCTTGCGAAGGCTACATGGGGCGAGTGGCAAGGGTTTGGACGGTTACGAGACGCAGGCTTTCCCCATTCTGTCATCACGTCCGTGTGCGAAACAATCCTGCAGAGAGCAAAAACAGAACCAGGCAAAAAAGAAAAAGGGCAAGACAAGAAACCAGTGCACGTAGTTCCATTAGTTCCATACTTGCACAAGTTGTCACACAATGTTAAGAAAGTATCAAATAGGCACAATGTTAACTTGCTTTTCAGTGCGCCTTACAAGCTGTCCTCGATATGTGCACGCATAAAACCAAGAAACAAGCCTCCCGCATGCTCCACTAAACACAGAACCCGCTTCAGTGAATGCACGAGTGATGTGGTTTATCTGATTCCCATGAGTTGTGGAAAAGTTTGTATAGGTCAGACTGGACAATGTTTCAACGATCGCCCGCGTCAGCACTGCAACAATGTAAAAAATGGATATGGCAGTCATTTAGTTGACCATTGTAAGAAGTGCGCATGTGTTCCCATGTTTGAAAAAACGAAATTTATAGGAAATAGAAAATCTAAGAAGGAAAGGGAAATTTTAGAGGCCTTTTGGATCCATAACGAAGGTGATAAGTGTATCAGTTCGCCCTCTCTTCTACTCTCGGAGACAGAAATAAACTTCTTGAAAAATTGAGAGTGCGATTAGCGAGTGTTTGTTGTGCGCATGTTCATTCTGAGAATGTATAAAAGGCTGGTTTTTCTTGAAATAAACATTCAGTTGGCAGTACAGCGCTTGTCCCGTGGTCTTCGTTCCTTTGTTTCATTCGCGCTGTTACTTTATTTGTTCTAATTATCAACCAACTAGCCCACATCAAGTTGTTACTATTGAAACTCGCCTCCTCGCATCATGGTTTCGCACCACTACAAATTATTGTTTTTCTCAGCTCATAATGAACCGATTTGAAAACTTCTTGTGGCATACTGCTCTTCATTCGGCACACAACAACTTCCAGCGTCTAACTAAAATTTGCTATGTGGCCTGGTGAGGGGCCCTTTAAAGGGACCCTAAACCACCCAGAGGTCAAAATTTAGTTGTGGCGGTTGTGGCATTGCAGTTGTGCACGAGACTACAGCGAACGCTGGCGGAGTTGCACGCGCTTTCTCGTTTCGCTCTTTCCTTCGCTAGGCTGCGTTCGTCGGCTCGTCTATCCACCTCTCCGAGTGCCCTTCGTCAGCGTCCGAGATGGAAACTCAAGAAGCGCGCGCATCTGCTAGCAGAAAACAGGCGCTTGTTCGCCCAATGACAGCGTCTCCTGCTCAGGACGTCACCTAATCATACAGGTGACGTCAGGGCGGCTGTTGTCGGCAGATCAAAGGCACGGAGAGGAGCAGGCGAGTGTCTGTTGGTGGTTTAGTGGCCCTTTAAAGCGTTGACGAAAATACACTTCTATGGGAAACGCGCCGAATGGGAAGGTTGTAGCCGTGGTTGTAGCAACGGCGCGTTCTTTTTTTCGAGCCTGACGGCACACATGTCAACGCCCCGTTAAAAGGGAACGCTCATAGCATCCATCCATTCAATAGCACTGTGAAAGGAAAGTGTGAAAGATAAAAGGCGCGTTCATGTAGCCTCCCTTATGAGCTACATAGCATACGTTATCTCATGCCACCCAAAAGCCATTCTATGCCTGTTGACATGCTATTACTAATGGGTATGCACAGTTTATGGAAAACTCGCATGTTAGACAGGCATGCGGAACTCATGGTATCATCGCGGTTGCATCTCATTCAAATGGCTCTTCAGCTAAAAGACTTTTACGAACAATTAGAGTTTCAACCGGACTGGTATCCACTCTTCATGAAATGTATAGCTTTAATACCCTTTTAGGACTTCTGTGTAACGCTTGTGCGCTGGTAGAGGCCGCCTTGAGTATTTTGTTCGCTATGTATGCTAATTACACACATTTGTAATAAATACCATGAAAGAAAAAAAAAAGTATGGCGGTAGCTCAGTGGGCTAAACCCCCGTCAGCCATTGTAGTCGAACGGAGGTCACGGGTTCGACTCCTGTGAACGTAAATTTTTCTTATAGTTTATTTTCTTTGCTATCTGATGACCTTCATTTTGCTGACGTATTTCCGTGCCGGAAATGCGTCATGAAGGTATTGGTGGACCACGGCATAATACACTTTCGTGTTAAAAAACGCTGTCGTATTCACTTGGGGTCGTTTCGTATTTTCCCTAACACGTTGTACATGCGCGTTTCAGCGTAGTCGTTCCGAACACTACTTTACTCCAGTTGCGTGAATTCGCCAAACCCAGGAGCTGGCGTGCTCGCCGATTGTGATGTTACAAGGAGAACAGAAAGGCTGCATTGAATCACGCTGCTTAACTGTTGTCCCGCGCCACCACCCGGACTGTTCATACGGTCACACAAAGCGTACTCCATGCAACCAGTAACATTGCGTACCGCTTCTTTGACGAAACGTTGAGCTCGTTATGAACATGCGTGTTACAACCGAACAACGTTCGATAAACAAACCCAAGAAAGAGGGTCGCGGCGGCACGCTGGCTCTCAACAATGGCGTGAGGTATGCCGTGCAATCCAGGAGCTCGCTATCCAACTACACGTATAGAGGTCCGGAAGGGGTTAGAACTGGCTACACCCGGAAGAAGAAGAGGCAAGCGCTGTATAGACAGCTCTCTCGCCAACCACCTGTGACTGACACTTCGGGCGCAGCTCGAGCGCAACTTTATTCAGAACGGGGCCCGCGCACAAACGCTCGGCCTTTCAGCAGCTGTGTTAATTAGGGAGGGATGCCGCAGCTTGGAGGATGAGTAAGACTTGTTGCTGGGCGAATTCGTTGACATCAAAGGGGTACACTTTGGGGCAAACTACGAAAGAAAGACACGAGAAAGCACATAGGCCGGGCGCTAAGAGCGGCTGACCTATCAGCTTCCTTCCCCATCTTCCTCGTGTCCTTCTTTCGTAGTTTTAGCTGAATTGTACCCCCTTCGAGGATGAGACAGTCCTTTGGCAATTCGGGATTACCGTGGTGCATGAGGCCCTCCCAGCAATTGAAGTACGCTTGCGTGTGCGTTTCGAGAGTTGCAGAAGCAGTTCCTTTTTTAAATGGTTTTTATTTCTTATGTTTCTTTTCATGTTTTTTTTGTTTTTTCAGTAAGCTTCGTGTCTCATCATAAACTGTTGCTGTGGAACCTTTATTTGTTAAATTTGTGATCACAACTGTGACAGCTGAGGCTCGTTATAGGCGCATATGATAGGGAACGGTAGCGTTTTGTGTCTACGAGCCACTATCTTGCAGGAAAATATCCTATGAGGTAGAAGACACAATGACGCGAAATTTCAATGCTTTAGACACACAGATATGTGCGCCGATTAAGATGCCAACGACTTTTACAACACTGGAGCAAGGTTACGAATGCCTCGCTGCTCTGTTGCCTTAACCATAATTTTACGACACTATTTAGGTCTTAGAAATCATCACAGGCGCCCATGGAAAATTCCTTGTCAGCCACGTTAGAAGCTATCAATTATGTAACCATGGTGCAGTATCCTTGGTTTGTTTCGGGGCGGGGGGGGGGGGGGCACCTCAATGATCTGAAGTGGGGCAGGGCAGGCAGATGAGGTCGAGTGTCATTTTCTGCTGTGTATGCCATGGAAAAAAAAATTCGGCAGGGGGTGGGGGCACGGGCCCGGTGTGCCCCCCCTTCCCCACTGCCTCAACGCGCCTCCACAATTTCGACCACCTACCGAGGGCTTAGGTACTTTTCGTGTCAGTATAGCTATTCCGATGTGCTGTTATGAACTGACAGTCAGCTGAGTGTTCTCTAAATGTTTAATTAAAAGAGCGAATCTCTACTACTAAAGTCGACGTATGACATGTCATGAACGGAAACATTGCCAACAACTCGTTTGTAGCACAAAGCTACAAGAAAATTCATAAAATTTCTCTGTAAAGAAAGCTTCTTGGTTGCCTTCCTAGCGTCCTTGTTTCTCTCTTTTTTCGTCAGCTAGGAAATACTCCTTTCTAAAAAATCCATGTGGATTTTCTTGTAGCTTTGTGCGACAAAAGGGTGGAGGGCGATGTTCGCTTTCATTGCCCTTAGTACACTTTGCGGGATTAAGAATATCAGATTTTCCACGCAATATCATCAGGTACTTTCTTAAGCTATCCTGCAGGCTCAAATAAATTTGTCGCTAAACCATTTTGGGATGCAGTGTGAATGACTTCTTGCAGCGAAGCTGTACAAGTCTAGGGCAAGTCCGTCCGTTGTCATCGTCCGCAGGCAAAGACGTATTTGCCACAGAAAGTGGGCAAACCCTACTGCTCACTAGAGAATGAGAAAAAGAACGCACGGGCGACAAGTACCAGTTAAGATTCTGCAGGAAACGCAAAGAGCATGCGGCAAGCCAAACAATAAGACCCATGTCGCTGCAAAAAGACGCATGCTGCTCAGGCGGAATACATTAAAGGAGGATACGCTTAATGCACAATGACCTTTGCAGACAAGCATTTCGCGTTTAGTTGCAGGGCATGTGCTCGCCTATGGTTCGAAATTCTGCGTCACCTCTGTGCCGTGTGCTAAACAGCTTCGCTATAGTCGCCCACCTTCGCAGAGGGGAATGGCTCTCATTTTTTAGACCTATGTCAACATGCGCGTAACTGAGAAGCATTGAGAACAATAAAATACAGCAGATCCCACGCCTTGTGGGCATCGGTTTCATGCGAAGCAGCCAGCGAGTAGCCGTCGATGCTGCACTTTTTGGCTTTTAGCCAAGCGTTACGAGGTGTATCAACGTGTTCTTCTAAGTGGAGTAGTTGTGCGCACATCGGGGCCGTACCAGAGACGTCCACTACGCTGCCATTTAAAGGGTAACACATTGTTTGGCGTAACCTCAGCACTCACTTTGGAGCAGAGGCGTCAGTGTTATCGAAGCGAAGTGCACGCTACGGTGCGATAATGCGAATATCATTCATTAGCATGTTGATCCGGGGTCGATTAATGCATGATTATAGCATGCTGTATCATACGAATACATATGTAATGTTTATTAGACTGCCCTAAAAACGGAGCCAACACTACAGTCACGATTGACGTTAACACGACATGACGCCTGTATCACAGCAGTAGACATGTAATGTATATTCCCTTGTTATAAAATTAGATAGGCAGCAGTGCAACCACAATTGATATTGCACCGACATTACGCCTGCCTAGGGTCTTTTTCCAGAGCAGTTTCAAGGTCTGGCTTGGCTGTGTGGTAGAATACCTGACTACCGCGCAGAATGCTTGGGTTCGATTCTTGCTGGAATCCTGGATTTTTATTCTTTGCATTCGTCCAGTGAAAGCTGCCGATGCCGTTTTTTCTTAATGATCTCGCATTTATATTACCAATGTCTGTTTATGCCGTTCCAGGGTAGATATAAACTACCATTACCTAGCTGTGGCGCATACCCGCATATTGTGGCTCGGGGTATACGGGTATGCGCCACACGTGTCTGGACGAAAGGGTTTCACGGCAAACAACAAGCTTTTTTTTTTTTTTGGCGCCACGCTTAACTCCATAAATGTGAAGGCCACATATAGAAATGGATCGTCGGTTCACTTTCAAAGGAAAACAAACACTCTCGAATAATTTTGAACTGAGAGCCGAAAAAAAAACTTTTTAATAATTTAGTGACGTGGCACCACTTCCGTTTAGGCACTTTTAATCACTGTTATGAAGAATCGGAAGTGAACAGCACAAATAATGAAAAAGGCAGTGAATGCAAACGTAAATAATAGTTGCTGATGCGTCGTCCCAAAGCTGCAAGGCAGTATCGCGCCGTCCGCTGCAGACAACACAACGCATTTATTTGAATTTTCTATCACCCCACCGAGACGGTTCTGACGCTCCTTCCTCAGCAGGCCTGATCACACGGGACGCGGTAGCACAAAGTGTGTGTAGATCACAGATTCGATATGTCCAAAAGAAACGAATTGAAACAGCTCAAAAGCGTTTAACAGTTGGTGTAAGTAATCATAACTCGCGTTTAGAAGGCCGTGCGCAGCGGGTTGGGGAAGAAAATTGCCTCAAGTAAAACTTAAAGCAAAATTCATCATCTATTATCAGTCTGTAAATTACCAAACGTTTGACTTTTAATAAAAAGATGAGAAGACCACGTGTATAACCAGTCACAGAATTCGATTTCCTTTCTGTTTGTTCGGCCAATGTTTTATACCTGATTGATGACCAAGGCTCTACAAAATTACAAATAAGTATCAAAATCCTTCGACGGTCGAGTATTTGAAGCGTGTAGCAGGCACAGTAGCAGGACAAATACCGCCAGTGCCTCGACTTCCTGCAGATTGAGACAAAGCCGAAACAAGTGCAAAGTCCGAGTTGCGTCTCCATGTCGATACAACAACGCTTTAAGGTGCGCTCAGTGTTTGTCTAGCTTTCCCTGGCAATTTCGAGGGAACTCCACGAGTACAGTAACGGGTGAGACTGTCTAAGTACAGACTCCACGCCATTCCGCTGCAGCCGGCCGTCGTCGATCAATTTGCAACGGTGACACTTGCCCTCGTTCGAGCTACTCAGCCACTAGGATGTCGGTCTGTTTCGCCTTCCTGTAAGGTTAAGGAAGTCGGAAGTTCTTTCCATTCCATTGTACAGCTTCGTTTCCAAGTTTCAGCAATTCTTGTTGAACTTGAAGTGTAAAAGAACGCACGCAGACGCTAGAGTGAACTGAATTATCTTCCTAACACTTCGCTGCTGCTTCGACAACTTTTTTTTTCATTGCCAATGACACGCGCAGTCTCGAAACTTCTCTATTTTTGTGCTCATTCATTCCACGGCTTTAAAGCTTTCGTTAGGCGGAATACTTCGACCTTCCTGATTTCGGCACTATTTTTTGCTTAGACATACTGCGCAGCCGGGCGCCATTTAATTAAATTTAGTTTTCTCTCAAGCGTAATGTAATTACCGAGAGTGAGAGATCTAGTTGAGGATCCACTCGCTGCAGAGAAAACAACCAGGACGGCGAGAAGAAGACGCAGCAGGAAAAAGATAGGTGAGACGAAGGTGGTCCTTTAGAAATTATGAAATTACACGCCGCGGTTGTCTAGTGGTCCATCTATTTCCTTATGAAACACGCCAACAATGTCAGCACTAAGCGTTGGGACCATTGTGCTTTTCCGCTACACGTTGCACATCTCGGCTTGCACAGTTGAATACGCACAAAACGAAGTGAAATCCGTTGATCGTACACGATAGCCATACGGGACAAGGAAGAACGGGCGTGCGACAACATGGCGAAGCACGGCAGGAGACAAGTTATAATTGCTATTTCCCGTATATGAACCAATAAAGAGTTTATTTGCTGGAGATCTCGCGTGAACAGACTGACGCAGTCACTAATTGTGCCGAAAAGACGAGAAACAGCAGGAGAGAATAACGCGCTCGTTCTTGGTACTGTCAGAGGGTATTTAGGGGAGCTTTAAGCTGGTAGACCGGCAAAGCCTCAGTCGAAAGCGATATAAACATCGACAAATAAATTACAAAAGCATTCAAAGCCACAAATGCCTTTGGCTGTCCTTTTCCAAAAAAAAAAAGAAAAGGAAGAAATACGCTTGATAGCGAAATGTAAATCTCCTACAAGACAACGCGTCCGTGCTTAAAAATGTACGCTCAGCCTAATAGGGGCAAATCTCATTGTATGGGGAGCGCGGCGATTTTGCCTGCTTCGAGGCGTGAGCAATACTTGCAGCGCATTTTTATGTCACTTTTAAAGCACGGGGTACTGGCCTTTCAACGGGCGCGCCACATAAACAACGCGCTAGATGAAAAGGCATAACGCCTTCGAGATGAAAGCGATGTGATAAGCAATGGCTTCACGCGCGTCTCGCCGCAAGTCTCCGAACTCAGGCGCGAAGTGGAAATCAGTTCGCTCGCCGCCGGCCGACGAGTAGGGACTAAATTGCGCCCAGTGAATATGCAGCTGAGTCTATGTGATTCTCGATTTGAATATTGTGAGGGTATTGATTTCATGAACATTCCCTAGCATGTGGTGGATTTCCTGAAGTGCGATAGCAATGTATCTGCGTGTGAACCATTGCGGTGACGTCAGTGGGAGTGCTAAGATAGTTTTCGGCGCCATACCATTCGATCCCACCGCCGCCACGTCTTCATAGTCCTAAAATAGGAAATGTGACCTTAGAATAAGTATATACGCAGTTTTCAGTGTGTGTACGCACCGTGTGAGCAAAGTTTTCGCGTGTAGTAAACGTATTGCCAAATCAGCAGAAATTAGGTCCCTACGTAATTCTCCCGTTCCGTCGAGCAGTCTTTGATGCCTCGCACTCCTTGGCTCACCATGGAATTCTCGCCACACAGCGATTTATCACTTCACTCTAAAAAGACAGGGCGTGCAAACACGGACACAAGAAAGAAGTCAGGACTGACTTCTTTCTTGTGTCCGTGTTTGCACGCCCTGTCTTTTTAGAATGAATACTTACCAACTAGCTCAGCTGTCTGTTATTCTAAATTATCACTTCACGTTATGTGTGGCCGAGCATTAACGCAGACGTCCGTCGTTGGTCACGTGCTTGCCTCAGGTGCCAACAAGTGCCTCGTCACACTGTCACTCCTCTTGGCACGTTCCCTTCCCCGGACGCTCCCTTCAGCCACCTACATGTCGACATTGTTGGTCGACTTCTTCCATGCGGGAACCATCACTGCATTGCCAGATGCATTGACAGATTCACAAGATGGCCTCAAGCGCTGCCTCTTCAAAACATAACTGGGGAGTCGACAGCCCGAGCGCTCGTCGCTCTGTCGATTAGCCGCCACGGTGTCCCTTCCACCATTACGCCTGACCTTGGTCGCACGTACGACTCAACATTGTTCTCCAACCTATCTCGGCTCCTCGGTGTCATCCACTTCAAGACAACCTTGTACCATCCCATCGCCAATGGAATCATCGAACGTTTTCATCGCCAACTGAGGGCGTCACTCATGGCTTCCACTTTTCCTTCCGTATTTTTGTTCGCTTCCGTGTAAAATGGTTCCAGACGAAGTAGATATTTTATGGTCTCACATATGTCTGCCTGTTTCCACATGTTTTTTAAGGGCATGTGAAAACTTTCAGCTTTTGTGGAAGTATTCACGTACAGCTGTAATTGAGTTTTCATATCCAATTTTCTGCAATTATAAAATGAACCAACATAAAGCCTTCTTATAGTATGTCACCCCGAGCGCGCCTCAGGTTCATAAAAAATGCGAGAAGTTTGCATTAAGTCGCGCCACCTTGGAGCAGCAAAGCTGGTGGATCTTCTAGTCTTTAGGCTAACGCCGTTTGCTGCTCTGTTGTAGCTGGTTCTTGCTAGGTTTTGCTGTGTGGCTACTCCGTCCCGCCCGTAGGTAAAGCAAGGACGACGGAGGCTTCAACTCACAACAAACAACAATAATTTATTTAACTCTACGCTGCATACGGCGGGGTCCATCCAGGGACACGAGACGGCGACCATGATCGGCGGCAGCAGTAATCGGCCAGCCCGGGTGGCAGCATCCGTCCTTCATGGTAGCCAAGGCACCTCTCCCCTGGGCAGCGCGCAGGCTGCCCCTTTTAAGCCGCGCAGCTGGGCCACGCACACCGCCTCTGCGCAGCACGTGGCGCTATCTCGCGATAGCCGGTGGGCGTGGCTCCCACAGTTGTAAGTAGGTTTTGCTTGAGGATCGACCATCTTCGCTGTGCCAAGCTTGGTGCGACTTAGTGCAAACGTCCCGCAATTTTTGTTCTTTGTTTATTTCTATTTCTTTCTTTCTTTCTTTCTTTCTTTCTTTCTTTCTTTCTTTCTTTCTTTCTTTCTTTCTTTCTTTCTTTCTCTCCTTTTCTCTTTTTCTTTCGCTTTCTATCTTTCTCTTTCTTTCCTTTCATTGTCTCATACTCTCTGTATTTCTCGCTTGTTTCCTCTTATTTTCTATCTTTTTTTCCTTTCTGCATTTCTTTCAGTCTCTTTCTCATTCGTTATATGGTAGGCTTTACTCTCTCCCCTCCTCCTTTTCATCCTCCTCACCCTCACTTTCCTTTCGTACCCCCTTGCTATACAAGGCTATGCAATGTTCTGTTAGCGTGCCTGGATAGCCGAGTGGTTAAGACGCTTTCCGTCGGAATGCCCCGCCACGGTGGTCTAATGGTTATCGCGCTCGACTGCTGACCCGAAGGTCGCGGGATCGAGTTCCGGCCGCGGCAGCTGCATTTTCCATGGAGGCGAAATATTTGGGGCCCGTGTACTTAAAGGTGCACGTTAAGGAACCCCAGGTAGACGAAATTTCCGGAACCCTCCACTACGGGGTCCCTCATAATCTATACATGCGGCATCGAAGGTTCTACCGTTATCGCTGGCGCTTGCTAAAGCTCTCGGAAAAACTGGACTATTCGAGTCCTGCGCGTAATCTTGACAGAGTGATCTCAGACAATCGTGAAGTTTCACGATCATTGCGGCGCGGTCTGTTCCGAGTGTTGCTAACAGCTTTTGTGGGTGAAAATCGAATACATAAAAATAAATCAAGAAGCGGGTGTGGCAGGTAGTTTCGTTATCGCGTACTGTTGCGTGTGCTTTGCACGCTCATGAAAGTCGCTCTAACGGATAAGTTCGACAAATTCCCTCGTTCCTGTTATGTTGCCGGAAGCCTGAATGGTGTGCGCTGCTTGAGTAACAGCAGCTGCAGCAAAGGAACCGACGTGACTTTCCTATGGGTGCCGCAAATGAATCCGCGCCAAAGTGGCTGAGTGCCGTGCCTCTGCGACAGTGTGCTAAACCAAGGTATCTGCGTCTGTCCTCGGTGCACTTTCGTGCACAGGATTGTAATGTGCCCTTTAGAGCAGAAACCGCAGCGTGGGCTGCCGGGCATTAAAGGCGGGCAACGTTGGGTAAGGCAAACGCTACGCCAGGAGGCCTATTGGCCTCGAGATCTTGGAGTGGCGCCCTCTCGCGTGTGACGTCAGAGCGAGGACTCCGCTCTCAACCGCGCTGCAGCAGCCGCTGTTCCTGTATGCGGATCGTCTGCTTCAGGCGGGAACCTTGTCGAACGAACAGCCTCGCGACGGTCAACTAACGCCTACAACGAATGTTTTCGAGTGTAATCTTGAACTTGTTTTAGTTGCGTCCCAATCGGCAGGGCCAAGAAATTCCCCGGATGGCCGACGAGTGCGCCGATGCCACCGACCGCATTGCTGGTACGAAAGTGAAACCATGTGTGAGTGTTCTCGCTCGTTATCGTGTTTCTGCCAGGGGCGTAGCCAACGGGGGGGGGGGGGGGGGGGGGTGGGGGGGTTCAACCCCCCCCCCCCGAAATTTTTCATTTTGCTTGCGTATATAGGCACGCACACATACAAACGCACGCACGAACATACATAAAGTATGGTTGAACCCCCCTCCCCCCCCCCCGAAAAAAATTTCTGGCTACGCCCCTGGTTTCTGCCGTACGATACTAATTAGTTTGGGTGTTTCTTTCGATATTTCAGTAAGCGTGCCGTTCTCCAGCATCTACAAGTATGTAGATAAAGCTTGTGAAAGGTCGCGGTGCCTCATCGAGGGCGAGGCGGTGTACGACGCAGGCCACGTTGTTGAATGCGCGGTCGAGGCCGTCAACGGAGATCGCATCACCGTCGCAGCTCTCGTCCTGCAAACAAGTGCGCAAGTTCCGCCTTGTTGCGCACCCTCCTGCCGATGACCATGATCGCAGTTTGTCCCGTAATGTTGGTTCAGTGAGAACGATATTACATCGTAGTTCATATTACTAATACCGCACAGGGCCGCCGCATGGGTATTAGAATATAACAAATAGTTATTCGCTGATTATACCACGCACAGGGCCACAGAGATTACCGTGGCAAAGGCAAGCTGGGTCCAGTTTCACGCCACGTAGCCTAACGAAAAGCTTAAAGAGCTCCGCTTTTAAAAAAGTGTCTGCACTGCCCAGGGTTGCCAATGGTGGCTACTTTTCGCCAAATTGGCGAATTTGAGAGGCCCGTGGCGACCTAAAATTATGAATGGCGACATGGCGAATTTTTGGCGATTTTCAGCTTAGGTCTCCGCTGAGTTATGCATCCTAAGCTCAGTGCCTTCCAAACGAATGAGCGGCACTATTTTCTGTATTTTTCTGGGTTTTGAGGTGCACATTACGCGCCGTTCTGTATGTCCGTCCTGTAACTCGTGTGTATCTCCTCAATTCATCTAGATGCTTCTAACTCAATTCATCTAGATTCATCTAAATGCTTCAGAGCTTCGCTAAAGTTTCGCTTCTGAAGGGGCTAGATGACGGGTTGGTCGTGTGTTCCGGCCATTTGTTCCGCCAAAGCTCCAACTATTCTGAATAGCTTGGCGACATATTCACCGCTGCAGTATCCCCTAATCGAGCTCGTACAGCGAAGATGGGCGGATACGCGGGTGTTCGTGCAATAAAAAATTATTTATTCAGGCATTTTCTACTGTTCTCGGTGAGCGTGTGCAAAGAAAACAATTGCTATATAACATTTTACAATGTCTACCTGTTCAATTATAACGCACTGGATTGACGCGGGTAGATATAAGTGATTATATATGAAAGGGACAGTGGCGTCCGGTATCATATTAATTCACACTAAAAGGTATAAGACTCACTAATGAACGATACCTGTAAGAATTCTGTCTTACTACTTTCAATAAACCTGCTAATCCTTTTTTTTTTCATATGAGGGGATGTAAAGCTGTCTACAAACAACGCCTTCGCGGCTTTCGCCCAAGGTTTACCACACTTTTACCTTTGAAACGAGCGCACAGGGATGGAAGGATATCATGAGCGTTTTATCCTTTCATACTCGAGCCTCCGCGCACATCTTGCGGCTAGTCCGAGAACCAGGTGCACCAAGCACTCCCATGGTGAAGGGCGATGCGCCTGGTATTGAGAAATGTCAATATACTTTAAGGGCTTTGAATGACACTGTATTCTACGGGGCTATACATCAGTGGAAATTCCTATTACTAGGATATGCCGCACACATCTAGAATGGCGACTTTTTTGGCAAAATTTCTAAAAAAAAATGGCGACTTTTGGCGACTTTCTGCTCGTTGTTTGGCGACATTTACTCGAAAGTCAGTGGCAACCCTGGCACTGCCTCAGGTGAAAACTTTTAGAGAATGTGCACTACACAGCAGCAACAGGTTTCGCTTATGACTTTGTGATAAGCACTCTGCCAGGCGCGCGCTTGTCTTTATAAGTAAAATACGTATGTACACCATCCAAATGCAGCCGTAGTCTCGGATATCCTGCGCCGCTCAGCTGAGCTCACGAGGCGCGCTTACGTGCGAGGCGATTCGGAGGCCGCGTCGTCGGCTCCTTGTCTAGGGGCCTTCGCGGCAGGTTGTGGGACGGCACCGCACCTGATGTAAGTCGCCTATGCTTATAGCCTGCGTGCAATAAACGGCTTAAGTATTGGCGAGGCGCTTAGACGTGGTCACAAGCTTACCTAAGAGTGGCGCGTACGGTGGGTAGCAGAAGTCACTGTCCGCGAAATGATTGCTGCACACGGTCGATGAAGGCGTGGGGCGCATTCCCATTTTTAGCTTGACGATCCACTCCTTCTTCAGCTTCGGGTCCTTAGAGTAGTTGTGAAAGCTAACGCCTTTTTCACGAGCGGACGAAGTACACTGAGGCACAGAGCAATACTTCACCATTGCGCAGCACTCGCCGCGTGGACAAGCGGCCGCAGTTCTAAGAAACAAAAAGCTGTAGTTCTAAATGAATGTTAAAAGCAGTCCCGTGGTTGTTCGAACAGCGTCAGTAGCCACCATACGCAAGATAACAATTGAACTGCTTTTTTGTTGAGATTTACCACAACGGTGGTTTCAACACGGCGCTGGGCATACGTAGCAGACGAAAGCGCGCGAATCCCCGCTCTGACGTCATACAGGCGCCGTTCGCAGCGCCGCCATCGGTCGCACACCAGGCCAATTGAGGCGGGCGATATGAAGTGCGCTAACGCTGTGCGGACTACGAGAACCTGATTTTATTTCAAAATAAGCATTTTCTCGGCACGAAACAGGCACTACGAGGTTTCTGCAACATTAGTTCAGCAATGACCGTCGACTTAACATTTGCCTTTAGTGTCCCTTAAATATTGAGATGTTCTGCTTAACGAGAAAGTTCTTCCACATTGTACAAACCCGCGCCACGGTTTCACTTCACTCAGGCGCCGCCACTAAACTCAACGTTTCACGCATGGCGCTACTTAGCGGCGTCAAGTCTTTCATGTGCCATAGTCTTTCACACGTCGCACACGTATCCAAACGGATTGTTTACGAAGTCCGTCTCGAAGGTCCGAGTCGCACTGGCGCTTTCGCTAAGTTTCACAGTATAGGCAGTCGATCGGCGAGTCTTGACGTCATCGACGGCGTCTTGTTGTTGCTGCTGCAGAGGTGGTCGGGAAGGTCGCTCAGCATCCTGGCGACACCGCTTTGCTAGACGTTCCTTCCTTTCCTCCAGTGTCTCCGCAGCACGTTTAGCCTTCCTCTGTTCATTCTTCGTACGCTGAACCGCTAATTGCCAGGCAACTACTTCGGGATCCGATAACATAAGCTTCTCGGCTCTTCTGCGCCGTTGAGCAGCATTTGCGCTCTCCTTCTCATTGGCGTTACCTAAAGCCCCTTGATATAGAGAAAGTAGCGTCACTCTCCTCCATATCCTCTCCCAAGTGTCCAAACCGTATCCATCTCCTCTCCCAAACGACCACCGTGCGGGCGCCGGCCCTATAACCCGGCACGCGCCACTTCCTATCAAGAATGCTATGTCACGCAGATAACGCGCGCGTTTCCCAGGCAACGGCCCGTGAAGCGGGGAGGTGGAAGGCGGGAGAGGAGGGTGCTCGGCGTGGCGGCTCGGTTAAAAGGAGGACGGTACTTTCCCAAAAATATCCAGGGACTTTAGCGTTACCCACCTGCAAACGCCAGTCAGAGGCGCTATCAAGCGGCACCAGCGCATTGTCAGACGGCGACTGCACAGCGAAGGCGAATAGCTGCGCGCGCCATGGCTACGACGTCACCCCTCTCGAATGCGCAGAGCAGCAGCGGCGAGTCGCGCGCGGCCGGCGCCAGTCTGTCTGGCCGGCTTCGACGCCACTCCCGCTCTTCGCCACGAGCAGCGGCGAGGCGCGCGCGGTGGTGGCTGAGAGCGCGTGAGATGCTGGCTCCGCACTCATCCTCGCGCATGCGCAGCACGGCTCATGATGACCCACGCGAAATTGGCTCCGGCTACTCCGGCTAGGCAAGTGTAGCTAACGCTACAAAACGCCAGCCGCGCTTTAGCCATGGCAGTCAGCGAAGCCGCAGCTGCTAGAACACCTGGCATAACCTCGTGACGTCATGCCAAGCCGCGCAGGCGCAGTAGCGACAAGCACGCAACTGCTATCACTAAGCCATGCCCAGCGAAGGAGACACCTCGCGCCACAAAGTTTAGCCGCGCATCCGTCGCTCGTTCAGATTCAGCCATCGGACGCGCAAAGAGAGTGCGTACTCCCAAAGAAGAAGCTAGGCTTTTCGCTGTGCAAGAACAGCAATGGCAGCGTCGAGCAGATCGAGAATACGTGGCCAGAGAAAGGGGGAACAACAAACGACGAGAAGATACGGCCGATCACCGTGAGTGGAATGCTGCGTTTATGCGAGCCGTACATCAGGATTCATCCTACCGGAAAGTCGATTACGGGCGGCGCAGTGCTCGGCCAGCTTCCCCGTTTCTCAAGCCTTGTACGGCCGAGTGCAAGCTTTCGCCACTTTTTTCAGCATGCTCACGTAAGGGGAGATTAAGCCACTTCATCGCTTTAACTAGCTTGGAGACGCTGTAACGCTTGCATTTTTGTTCGAAACGCGCCGTGATTGCTAGCGCAGTGAGATTATTAGCGCCAACTGGAACAGAACTTTTGACACTGCGTTTATGACTGTGCGTGTGTTCTTGAGGTCGACGAAAATGGCCACATCATTTAATAGCGAAGCTGGTTTTGGTCGCTTTGATGGGACAGATCACGGCCGTGGGAACGCGGCGCTGCGGTGTGGGCGAAGCTAGGCGAAGCCAAGGCGCTGGTGGCTGGCGTCAAGGAGAGGAGTCGGCCAATCGGGGAGCGCGCGCCCAACAGATAGTTCGGAGGAGCGCGTGTAAATAGATGAGCGCGCTTGGCGGACGTTTATCGAATGTTCGTAAACTGGGTAAACTCGCGCGCTCTCCGGAAGAAGCAGGCGACCGTCGGGAGCACCAGCGACATATGGCGCGCGAAAGTAAGGGTTTTGTGAAAGTCAGTCAGCGAAGCAAACATAAGCAACTATGCCTGATTCTGATAAGTTAAGAATATGATAAGTTAAGAATAAGTTAAGAATATGGTCTTATATTATAAATACGCAGTGCATACCTGGAATATAGCTGTCCGATCAGCTTAGTCTTGTGTTCTAATGCTCACAGGTTATGTTAAGAGCCTATTGCTAAGAGCCTATTGTTAGGCATTCAGGGCACCCATGGTGGTTTAGCCTAACATCACGAGAGCACTTTACCGCGTCAGACTGGCTTCACTAGCAATGGACGATATCACGGAGCGATCTCGGTGGAGTGGCTACTAATTCATTAAGGGAGAGCTTGCAGCTCTCCCACACTAGAGTGCATATAGTGCTCTAAATTGTAGATGCCTCATCAGACGCGAAAATTGAAGGCCGTTGGAGCCAACAGGAATGATGCTAAAAAAAAAACACGACCACGACCTCACAAATCGCCAGAATTTATGACGTAATCAGATAACATTGTCGCTTGGTCAAAGGTGGGTAGTGCAAAACGAGGTTCAAAAGGACAGACTGATAAAACCAGGCTTACAAAACCAGGTGAACGGCAGAAAGCTTTGTGGGGATGGCCGTTCAGGATCGGTAGAACATCGACTAAGAAGAAAAAGAGGATGGCCTTCAATTCGTCTTGGACGAATGCATAAGGGACCTTGTGAGCTTTTTTTCCTTACAGCGTTTGGGGAATCTTTACCCCTCTTCCATTGTAGATGCTAATACTCTGAACAGTTAAATTTTCAAGCGAAGCTTGTATGGACTGAACTGTGTAGCTGGTGGTGTTCCAAAAGCCCTACTCACCTACAGCCTGTGGCGGCCTGTCGGCGGCGCCTGTTTGCGGCTAGAGAAGCACTACCATAACGCACTACCACACTGGCTCCCGCGCCCAGCGGCTCACGCACGCAGTAAGCTCGCTAACATGGCACATCGGAAACAAGTTTTTGAAATTACCCGCAAAGAAAATAAACAAGCTGCACGCTGCAAGCTTTGCTCCGAAACTATACATGCTGTAGTTGGAGTTTCATCTAAATTGATTCGGCACCTAAAAAGAAAGCACGAACGTGAGTACACGCAACGAGAGAAAGGGTTCGCAAGCCAGCCGAAGATAACGTCCGCCTTCACCGCTGGGTGCAGCTCTGTGCCTATTCATCGAAAGGCTGCTCTTGACGACGCCATAATCAATGTGATTTGCGCTGACTTGGAGCCCTTTCGTGTTGTCGAGAGGGAGTGATTCCTACAAATCGTAACGGTAAGCATGACAATATTATACGTCGCCTTTCATCAAAGTGACTCCTTTCTATTCTTTCAAATACAGGTCGCGGTCCCGGGCTACAAGTTGCCATCGCGGGATGACCTCAGAGAGAAGTTCCTGCCCGGGAAAGTATCAGCGCTGGAGACCAAAATATCATCGTCTTTGGCGGGGGTGGAGTACGTCTGTATCGCACTAGACGTGCGGACGTCGGGGTCTACGGAGGGCTTCCTGGCTGTCGAAGCAACTTTCGTGGACAGCGACTTCGCGGCTTACACGTACCTCCTAAGTTTCACTCGCCTGACAAGGAGCCACACAGGTGCTCGGATCCGCTGCGAGTATGACGCAACGTTGCTGCAGTGAAACATCGCTGACAAGGTCAAATATGTATTTTCGTGTAATTTAGCCATCGTTAACTGTTTTATTTTTTTCTAGGTCCTTCGCGTGGTGACAGATAACGCTTCATCAATGATAAAGGCATTAGCATTTACCGGGTGGGAGACGGAAGAGGACGATGATGATGATAATTTCGACGACTGCCCGGAACGCTTTACGACGGAGCTTTTGAGCGAGTTCCATCAGCTGGAGCAATTTCGATTTGGCTGCGCCGCCCACAGCCTGCACCTGGCCGTAAAAGACGCCATTCGGCAGATATGCGCTATTAAATAACTTATTGGTTTCATCTTATGTGCATTGATAGATACGTCGTTCATTTATTGCTATTTTGATGAAGAATTGTTTGGGCCTAGCTTTGTTAAATAATTTGGCATGAATGCATGGGCAAAGAATGTAGGAATATAATAATTGTAGTTTGAAACGTAAGGGCGGACAACTGTGCTTATCACAGTTTCAATGCGTGAAAGCTTTATAATGGAACTACCCCAGCTCATGTTTAGCCGAATTTTCGAGCGTGCTTCGCTTTTTCATATTGAGGCGTCGTGGTGCATTCGTTGCCAGCGCCGAGGCCACAAACTCTGCTGCCCATCAAATAGTGGCTGCGGATCATTTTTCTGCCGCAGGCGAGGCACCAAGCGTACGCGACTTCGAGGACTCTCACCACGTCATTCAACCGTTCTGAAATACATCTAAGGACAAACAAAAATGAACAAAACTGGTACATCACGTAAAGAACGCCCACAATGTCCCAAAGTTACATTTTAAAAGATTTGGATTTGGTTTATTCCTTGTTCAAGCTGTTTTTGTCTCATTGTATTTTGTGCCCTTTGCTATTTTTCACCTTTAATATCCCTCTATTTTTCATTCATTTTTCATTACACCCCTCCCTCCCGACACGGGAAAATGAAATCCTGCGTACGTCACTTCTTGTAGTACAAATCACTAAGCCCGTAAAAACAGTTGCCTAGAATATAGCACCAGTCAGCGAAGCGTCAGCCTGCTACCAGTTTGTTTGTTTGAATTATGAAGCCCATTTAATTAAGATAATACCAGACGTAGTGCCGAAGCCACGACACTACGTGCACGGTTTATTCCTAAAGAACAGGAAGGTGCAGCCTATGCGTTGAAGTGATCGTAGGGCCAGAGAAAACGGCTCCGTCTGTCCCCACTTTATATCGTCTAACGCAGTCTTGAAGAGTGTCAGCGTGTCGTCGACTGCAATACCTTTTTCGACTGCATACGATTACATATGTCGTCATTCTCTTTCTGGAATTCTACTGCATTAAATGTTTGCCGTTTGCGTTTCCTGTACTTGCAGTGTCAATATTCACTAACTGTCGTCATCACTTTATTTTAGGACCCAAATGCCGAGGAAGTCGTACGAAAATGTGGCGCCATCGCTGCATTTATACGCAAGAGCACCGCCGACACTGAAGAAGTGTTGAATGTGGCCGGTCTGCATTTGGAATCTCACAACCCGACGAGGTGGAACTCGCAGCTGCGAATGATGAGAAAGCTCGTTACCACATTTTCGAGTCATCCAGTCCTGACAGAAACCCTGCACGCGTGCAAGAAGATTAAACTGTCTAAATATGAACTGAGGCTGGCGACAGACTTGATTGATCTTCTATCCCCTGTAGAGGAAGCCACGGAGTTGCTGCAGAAAAGGCACGAGACAGCCGGGCTTTTGCTTCCCGCGTTGCGAAATATCGATGTTTCCCTTGCGGAAACCTCAAGCAAAGGCACTCTTCCTTGCAAAGAGGCGGTTAAAGGCCTACAGCGTAGCCTGGAGAAGCGGTTCGCAAGCACGTGGACTGACTGTTTTTTTTTTTATGGGTGCCCTCCTAGACCCACGGTTTAAATCTTCTTGGTGCTCCGCTGCAACAGCCGAGCAGGGTTGCTATGCAGGAGTTTCGCCAAACTCGGGATCTTCCCGAGCTCTGACGACACCCCCTCCTGAACGAGCTAACAGTGCGAGAAGGTGAAATCCATCCCTCAGCGCGCGCTCCGTTCCCTTGGTTACGATGGAACGCGGCGTCACGTTAAGGGCGGTCGAGAAGGTTCGGTGGTGTCGTAAAACTTCTTTCATTTGTTTGTCGTTCCAATGAGTGCACAAGTGCACCCATGCCGGAAAAGTGGCAGAAAGTTCTACTAACCATGTTTTTGTGTGCGCGGGGCCGTTTGAACTTATTTTCAATCGTTTAATGTCTGCAGCACGTATCCTTCAGAATAATCAGCACTGTGGCCTATGAGATCAGTTCCGACCGAGCGCCTTACAAACCGCGGCTAGAGCTAATCGCCGAGGCCACGTGTATAATCACCATGGTCGGTCTGTACATTCTAGCGCGTTGCTCGGTCGGCGCGCCTTCATTCTCTTCTTCATCGTCTGCTCGCTCCCAGAGCACGTGCGCCCGGCTCAAACCGCCGCAAAAAACCGCCGCCAATGCCGCACATGCGTTTGTGATGCCCTTCTTGTTCTTGTAGCCGTTTTTATCAACGCTGATATCACGTGCTCCGCACTGTCTTCCTGTCATGACCGCCGTAATGCGAGCTCGGAGCAAACTCGTGTGCCCGAGAAGCTCGGGCCATCCTGCATAGCACCCCAGATGCGTTCTGCTTTGCTGGGGAGGGGGCCTCTTTTGTTAGGGGAGGGCAGCGCCAGCACTGTCGCGAATGCAGATTCTGAAGCAGGGCCAAGCAGACTGATGTTTAAAAACATCAGACAAAATGATAATGCTCACCAATACAATATGCCTGGATCTATTGAAGCGGAAATTTCGCTTTACCTTTCAGAGGGAATTTGCGCAGACATGGTTAAGCCCCTGACCTATTGGAAAGCGAACGAAAGCCGCTTTCCCATGCTTTCCCGCCTCGCAAGGGCAGTTTTCACTGTGAATGCGGCGTCCAGCTGACGTGGAACGCGTGTTTTCTACGGCATCCCTGATAATGACAGCCAAGCGAAATCCGCTCTCAAACACCTCTTTCGAGCAGCTCATGTTTGTGAAGCGCAACACATAGGTAGACTGCAGTTGTTTTATCTCACTTTTTTTTTTAAGAACCAACCATTGAAACAGCCGTCATTCACACTTCGAGTTGAGTTTTAAAAAATAAACGGAAAAGCGCCCGTTTAGCTCATAAACTTTTGTAGAAAAATGTTGATGAATAAAACCAAAATAAAGCTTCTTTTGGCGCCTTGAACTGTTGGTGACCTTTATTGCAGCATTTAAAAATCACGAGGACGCCTAAGCACTTTTTATGACGTAGTGATTGCCAAAGAACTAGTGACCGATAGCCGGACGTGTTGCTGGTCTAGAAAGATTTGATTGAACCGATAAAAATAAAATAAAGGCGGGTGGCCTCTTCTAAGTTCAAAAAAATTCGGCAGATCCCACGTACCGCGGGAACCGATGTTATGCGAAGCATGCGCGGGATGGTGACCTTGGTCTAATTTTTCACATTGAGCGAAACGTTACCGAATGACGCTAGAAAAATGTGGAAGTGGCATACGCACGCTCACATGTTGAAGAGTCGCTATTATATAACCAGTTGGTTTGATGCAGCTGCGTAACGATGCCAACAGCAACATGGGTGTTACCAACACCAGACGCGGTAAGCTGATATGTAGTGCTTGTATTCTTCAATACTGGATAGCGCGACTCCGAACAAGACAAAGAAGGAACACAGATGCACAGGACAGGCGTTACTCGAAAATAAGCTTCATTCAGGAAAGTTTCCCTAGATATATACACAGCCGAGTGGCGCGCGCAGCCGCACTGCACGTACGTTACAGTCACAGTTGCAGTTGTTACAGTTGTTTTGCTTATACTTGTCCGTTATGACGGAGAACGCGCGCACGTTTCACGAACCCGTGTGCATGTGTGAAAGGGGTTCTTGACAGTGCTTGAACAAGGTCATCATCACCGTGATCAGTGAGCCCCAGCAGCTGGATCGCGCTTGTTAATCGGATCCGTTCGCGATCGCGGCTACGAGAGGTCTAAGCGTAGTAAAGTGCGAGGTATAGTACAGCTGCTTGAAACCCTGGATGCCTCTTACGATGAAATGATCTATGATGTCATTTGTCCTGGATGTGGCAGCAAAGCCTTTTGATGCCCTGTGCACATCCAAGCCGTCCTTCACGCAGTATAAGGACCAGGCGTTGTTTCGCCATGATAAATCAATGTTGAAGTCACTGGTAATGATGAGAGGCCTGGTTCTCTTGGCAGATTTATTATAGGAAGCATTGATCCCGGTTTTTGCGTAATCCATGTGGTCCACGTTGTGGACCACGTGGACGAGTGGATAGTAGATCAGCGTCTTCCAGCGGTGTTCTGTCTTCAGCTTTCTCGCTTTCCTTGCGTCCGCCGTGGTGGTGTAGCGGTTACGGTGCGCAGCTGCTGACCCGATGGTCGTGGGTTCGATCCCGGCCGTGGCGGTCGAATTTCGATGGAGGAAAAATGCTAGATGCCCGTGTACTGTGCGATCTCAGTACACGTTAAAGAATACCAGATGGTCAAAATTTCCGGAGCCCTTCCCTACGGCGTCTCTCATAATCGTATCGTAGTTTTGGGACATAAACTCCAACAATTATTATTATTATTATCACTTTCCTTGCGTGTCAATGTGTGCGTGTTCATGGTTACTGTGTTGGTTCAGACGCTATCACCTATGGCACATACCCGCATAACATGAATGCGGGTATGCGGGTATGTGCCACACGTGACTGAGAGAAAGGGTTTCATGACGTACGTGACAGGTATTTTGCGTTATTCATGTCATGACCAGTGAATCGTATTCGTCATACACTTATCCCCTGCTTTGCCAATTTTGGTATATTACAAATTATGATGACGACCAGGAGAGCGCCCAGACGTAGGCGGCTAGATAGATAGATAGATAGATAGATAGATAGATAGATAGATACGTAGAGAGAAACGGCCAAACTGCTTGAGGTTCGCTAAGAAATGCTTCGGATTTAAAAACCCCAGGCCTGCGCTGAAACCGCAGCACAGTCACAGCGAAAGCCAGAAGAGCGGCGTTTCTAGAGCCCGTTCTATGCTCTCTTGGGGCTACTAATACAAGTACACTAGCATGGTACCCACTACGCCATAACTCACAATTTTTGTGAATTGGGAAGCACCTACTAAGCCAATATTGGTCATTGGTCAGAAGCGAGGCACCAGCTACACGTCTGTAAGGCATTATGTGCACTTTGTTGAAGTGACGACGGATGGCGATGGAGATTTATGGCTCAGCCCTTTGTAATGGGCTGGAAGCTTTAAACGGCCCACCAGTTATGTAATTTGCATTGGGTGACGCCCGGTTGCTATTTCCCTCTCCCGCCATGCTGTATAACATACTTTGACGTGGGAGAGAGGGGGGGGGGGGGGCGAAGAACATTATAGAGACCCCGAGGAAATGGATCATGCGCTTATGGGCTTCCTTGGACACCAATACAAGTGCACTTGCGACGTACCCACTACGCTATAAATCATTGTAATTTTGAGGAGTAGGGAAGCAGGCACTATGCCCTTTTTCGTCATTCTACGGAGAGCCGTGGTACCTGCTAAACGCATGTAAGGCATTATGCGCACTTTGTTGATGCTGTGCCTGATGACGATGAAGAAATATGGCGGAGCCCTTTGTAATGGGTTGGAAGCATTCAACAACGTACTCGTTGCGGAATTCGCATTGTGTGACGCCTGTTTACAGAATTCGCGTTGTGCGACGCTTGGTGATTATATTACTCTTCTACCACGCTATATTGCACATGTCAATGTGGTTCCTTCCCGACTTGAAGCCTGTATAGGGTCTTTTTGCAAAGCAGTTTCAAGCACCGGCATGGCTCAGAGGTTGAATGCTGGGCTCACACGCAGAGGACCCAGGTTCGAAGCTCGTTCCATCCTGGAATTTTTTTCTTATTGTTTTTTTTCTTATTTCTATCAATACTGGTTACGGACACCGGCGGCGGCGGACAACGACGGCGCCAAAAACGGCCGCTGAAATGATCTCATAACAGCTTTCGCTGTAAAAGCTGTGAGTGACCACTGCTGCTCTAGCGCGGGAGCTCAGGCGTTCCCGAGTCTCGAGCTGAGAGCTGGTCAGCCTGCACTCCCACTGCTCCGGGGTGGGATCATTTCATTATTATCGTTATCCCTTTTCCTTGCATCTTTTCTTCGCTCAGTGGCTATGACTCGGCACATACCCGTGTCCGCATCGCCAAGCAATGAGGGCATTGGGAAGGAACGTATTAAATGCGAAGCATTTCTTAGCGAACCTCTGGCACTTTGAGCGTTTCTATCTACGTATCTATCTATCTATCTATCTATCTAGCCGCCTACGTCTGGGTGTCCTCATGATCGCCTCCTTAACTTGGTGTAGACCAAAATTTGCATGGGAGGGTAAGAGTATTTGACGAATATAATTGGCGGTTCAGGACATCAATAACATTAAAATCCTGTCGTGTACCTCGTCAAACCCTTTCCACTAGACACGTGTGGCACATACCCGTTTACCAAGGGCAGCGGTGTACGGGTATGCGCCACAGGTGATTGACAGTTTATATATACCCAGGATAAGCAAGAACAGACATTGGTCAATTAAATGCTAGAGCGTTAAGAAAACCAACGTCGGCAGCGTTGACTCAACGAATGGAAAGAATGAAAATTAGGATCCCAGCCGGAATCGAACCCAAGCATTCTGCGTGGCAATCAGATATTCTACCACTGAGCCACGCCAGGTCTATAAACAGGTTTGGAAAAACAGCATACGCAGGCGTTATATCGGTGCAACGTCAATTGTGGTTGTGGTGCTGGCTGCCTAATTTTAAAAGAACGCTATAAACACTACATGATATTCCTACGATGTGTACTCCTACGATGCAGGCGTCATATCAGATTAACGTCTGTAGTTCCAATGTTGGCTCCGCTTTTATAGAAGTCTAATAAAGATTACATTTGTATTTCTATGATTGAGCAAGATATATTGAAGCATTCCTCGATCCCAGAGAAATATATTAACGAAAGTTACATATGATATCCACATCACCGCACCGTAAAGTACACTTCGTCCGCCAGAACGACGCAGTCTCCTCTTTATTTCTTACGAGGCTGGGCGATGGCCTCGTGCTCACCGAGGATGATGCCAGATTGATTGACAGCCGCTTTGTGGACTAGGCTACGTACGCCACATACGGATATACGGATACGGATTCGTTAGTCTACGGATACGACAAGCGCCATCCACTGATGTTTGCCTACGTAGCACTATCCAGGCCTACCAGCCTCGACGGCCTATACCTCACCAACGCGAAGGGTGATGTCAGGTTCCGACATATCGCCGGCTCTATCGACAGACAATTTGTCGACGAAATGACCGAGGCATCCACGAATTCCAACAGCTCTACTATACCACATACTTCACTACACATGGACCCCTCGTCACCACGATCACGACCGGATACTATAACAAGTCATGACCAGCTGCTGGTGCTCACTGATCACGGTGATGACGCCCTTGTTCAAGAACTGTCAAGAACTTCTTCCACACATGCACACGGGTTGCAACGTGCGTGTGTTCTCGGGACACGTATAAGCACTACATATCACCTTACCGCTTCTGGTGTTGGTAATACCCACGTTGCCATTGGCAGCGTTACCCAACCGTAAACAACTGGTTATATAACACATATGCGGCTCTTCAGCATATATATATGTGTGCGTATAAAATTTATACAAATCTTTAGCATCATTTTGTAACGTGTCGCTGACTAAAAAAAGTTACGCCAGTCACCTACCCGCCGCATGCTTCGCATAACATCGACTCCCACGGTACGTCGGATCTGCCGAATTTTTTTGCTAAACCCTTAATTGCTACTGCTGTAATATGCTCAAATTAGTCATGTTGGTCAGAGTACATGATTTTTCGAAGTCGATGGCCACAACGCATTCTCTAGGTCCACCTTTAGTTAGCCAGAGCCAAGAGTAGGCGTGATGTAAATGCGGTAGGCGTGATGTAAAAGACGTGTGAACGATCTGCCAATTTGTAAAAGAGAATCCGAGGCATAAGTTCATGTACAAACAAATGCATTGTCCCAGCAGATACTGAAGGGAGAAACAAATTAACCCTGCGCGTTGGTTTCCATTGATACCCCCACACGAAAGTGGCGAGTACTCTATGCACGCCCTGATATTTATCTCACGAGCAGTTTAGTACCTGACTCACGTAAATAAACTTTGCGACAAGGAACACATTGCATACCTGCGCACAGGCGAACACAGAAAGTTCTCACTCAATCCATTCTTGCCAGACGCGCTTGACAAGCGTGAGTGCTGAGGAGCAGTGCGGCCCCGTGTTCCGTATTCGATGCAAAGGCACAAGGTGCCCGAGTGGTGCACTCGTCCAACTAATAACAGCAGATCTAGAGGGTTTTGTTCCCCATTAACCAAATGTTAGTTTTCTCCATATTCACGACCGCTCCAGACGCGTGGCAAAACTTTTAGTCTTCCTAAACATACTTTTGTCAGCATTAAAATACGCTATGTAGTCGTTTTAGCTTTCACGCATTTAAGCTTAAACAATATTAAAACATCACCATTCGTTCAAACATGCTGACCATGCAAATACTATACGTAGCGGGAGATCTGCCCCTATGGGATTTATTAGGTTGGTTGTACTGCACGAGATATGTCACCAAGCTACTATCCCTCGACCTTAGTAACGTGTTTTGCGTACTTATGCAGTTCTTAATGCTTGTGATGGCATCAGCTTTATGGGGCGCTCATTCTTAACTCGATAAATATATCAAGATGCCTTTCCTACGTTGAGGAATTACAGGAATGGAATTGAACTGCTCGGACATTCCCGGAGTGGGAATGGGCTAAGTCTTTTCATTCCGAGGAATCAAAAGGAATGGAATTGCGGCAAGTTCTAATTCCCCGGATTGGAATTGGAATGGAGTGGAGGCGCCCATTCCGTAACACTGATACCGAGGAAATATTCATCAGAAATGCTCGCGCACTACAGGAAGCAACGACACCACTATCCACCTGTTCACAAGAGAGTGACTAGAGAGCAAGCAGTGACTTGGAGAAGGCTAACCTATCCGCACGGTACACTACTCCACGCAATGTACCCCGGCAACTTCAGTAGGAATTGCAGATACTGTCCGGAGAGTGCTAACACCCTTTACCACATGGTATGGGGATGCCGAAACAACCCAAGTATCCCGCCTATAGACGAACAGAGCATCTAAGAAAATTCTGAAGACCTGTGGGAGGGGTTGCTGACGTCACTAAACCCCGAGGACCAGCTCTGACCGGTGGACAGGGCTCTGGCATCAGCTGCAAGCCATGACTTCCTGGAATAACGAAGTCAGCCACCTGAGGGCGAGGACAACGCGCGCCTGGTCAGACAATAAAGATTAATTCTCTCTCTCTGACTACTCACCACTGGTCCACTAAAATGAACAATGTAACAGTTAGCCCAAGAAACGGGTGTATGCAACAGGAATTTGTGCGGCCTATCAGAAAACTATCATCATCATAAACGGGTATGCGCCACAGAAATTGGGTAAATCCTACTACTCACCACTGGTCCACCATAAAGCAAGAAGGCAACAGTTAGCCCAACACTATAGAATGGGAAAGGCAACGACGGCTGCGAGAAGACCCCGAAACTATGGAAGGCCTACGCCAACGAGGACCTGGCCGTAAATTCATGAGCGGTGAGAACACTTGGTTTCAGCGCGAGTTTCTGTCTCTGCAGTTTGGACATCTGCGTCGCGTCTGTGACTTTCTGTGGCTTAGCTCGAACCTCTCTGCGCTGGGAATCAACGTAGAAACAACCTAGCATCACCTAGTTAAAACCTAGAAACGACCTAGAAGCAACCTAGAAATAACCCTCATCACCCACCCCAAGAAGCAACCAGAGTAGTCTTCGGGATCGTCTAGTTTCGCTGTGTCAAGCCTCGCGCGGCTTAGTGCAAGCTTCGCCAATTCTTTTATTTTTCTTTTTTTTTTCTTTTTTTGAGGCAGGAATTTATCAAACTCATGACGCAACTTCATCATATTATTGAGTGATGAAATATTTTACGCATATTGTACTGTTTTAAAATTGTTTTTTGATTGCGCGCTCGCTCGCCGATAGTTTAAAATTTATTTCGTTTCAACGTTTTCATAGGTTCCACAACGTTACATACCTCTCAAGCAGCTGCTCATTCATCCCGGAATTCGAATTCTATACCCTTAGTATAGATTTCAACTTTCGATGAAATGCCACTGTGATCAATCCGGTCTCCCTTTCTGTTTTTGATAGGCAACTTTATAATTTTCTGTTTGAAAGAACGGCTGTTTATTTGACCGATTTCGGCGAGCACGTTGTCGTTCGTCATTACAGCACGCGCGAAAGCGCTAGCTTTACGAAGCCTGGGGTGTAAAACGTAGACTCATTTGGCTCGAAGAACGCTCGACATTAGCGCTAACGACTACATCCGGAAACAAAGTTCAGGAGGCCTGCGAATTTCTCTTTTTTTTATTGCACGGCAGCTCGTTTAAAAGAGATTTCGAAGCGATGACCGTTCCGACCTGCCACCTTTCGCATTTGATCCCCCATCCGCTCCAACTGTGCTATTGCAAGCAAAACAGAATAATTCTCTTTCTTCCAACTACCTCGTTTCGTAATGGCTCTCTTGTGCCAATTCTTCTATACTCAAACCTTTCACGCAACATTTGTCTGGCTCCAGTTATCCTTCCGAAGACAAAAAAAGATTTTCAAACTGTGAATCCCACTCTGCATCAGTGATGGCATTCTAATTGCGCGTAATCAGCTTCAAAGAAAGAATCTGCGAACTTTCTACAATGTGAATATAAAATGAATGGCCCGAAATGGTGTACAGTGGGCTTAAGCTTTTGATGAAAACTAGAAACAGATAAGGGAGAATGAAAAGAAGCAACTCATTTTGCGTTTTGCATAACGGCCAGTTGCAGGGATCGGTACCGCCTTCCAGAAATCTTTTTTCATCGCCATATCAGCTTCATCGGCTCCGTTTTCTGGACAAATAACTGGAAGATTACTCTTGCATTTATAGACTCGCGCGAGGCATCAAGAGAAAAGCGTTGAGTGCTCCTTGTGACGTAAACGCATTTAGCAACAGTGACCGTATTTCCTTTGAGCTTCATTCCTGAGACTATTACAAAGAAGTTGGCGCAGCGGTGGCCTGAACTACACTACCCAGTCTAAGTGAACGACGCATTTCAAGGGGAGATCTTGCCATATCCCATTCAGCAGCGATGGCTCCGTTTCTGTACGCAACATGTTTATGCTAATTGTATCGACTTGTGGCGAAAAGAGAGAAAGATACATTGTTCATCGGATGCTTTGAACCTTCTGCATAGTCTTGAATGAACTTCAATGTGCTGCGTATGAATGTGACCAATCACTTCGGGGAAGGCAATACGATGTGCGACGGGGTCAGTCGACGTGCTGCTTTCCAGGACCAACATCAAAAGTATTATTTTTTTTCTTAAAATAAATACCACCAAAGACCGACTGCGCACACATTTTGAGCATACGATTTCATTCGTTTTGTGTTTAAATGAAACATACCTGGCCTCCGAATAAATAAATATTTAATTTGCGATAATTATAATTAGTTACTGATTCTCACGCACAACAACACATTCCTTCATTTCCTTTCTTGGAATGTAATACTGAGTGCCTCAGAATCATGCCATGCGAATTTGACGCATTTGCAGACAGCGCTTCATAATTCTCGCCTTAAAGGGATATATGGAGTTCACTTCTTTTCTTCACCTTTTTCGTTATTACCAGGCGTTGGTACATAAGACTGAACACAACATTCACCGACGATTTCGATACTCCCTGATACGAATTCGGAGTGCATCTATTTAGGTGTTTTGATTTTGCGATATGTTCAGGCAAATTCTTCTGCTTCGGCGGCGCGCATCTCTGGATTCTGGCATCGGCGGCATTGAGCCTCTGCTTGGGCAGCTCGTACAGCGGCAGATGACGCACTTCCGCCAGTTGCGTCGTTCATTGTTCAGAAAGAACTGGCTGAGACTATTTTGTATATAAATATCCGGAAACAGGGGTGGTTGCTCGAGCCGACGTTTCGACAAGTGGACTTGTCTTCTTCAAGGCAACAACTGATTTCCTTAGCGCTTGTGTGTATATGCTTCGTAACCTCTCCAAAATTTAAATAAAAGAGGAGGAGAGGGCAACTGTGAAATTGTGAGTGGGGGGGAGGCCGCCGTGACGAGCTGTGTGAATCAGAAAGAAGGGGGAGAGGGGGTAGTCCGTAGAAAAAAAATGTGGGGAGGGGCGACGTTTCTTTGAATTATGGTTGTCAGAGGGAGCACCACTTAACAATGGTTGGTTAGAAATTCCTAGAAAGAGGGCTTAACCCTAATTAGTTTTCGTTATGTATGTACCATGTCGGATGGATTCAAGAGCCAACTTAGAAACTTTATTACCTGCTGGCTGGAGCATGTCCAGGAATTCGGGACATCGACAACTAGCGCCATCTGTTGTGTTGGCTGCTAAGTGGCAGCGTCACTCAATGGGAACCGACCTTTGAACATTTATTGTAGTGTAACGCTTCAATGTACGCTTAAATCACTTCGTCCATATAATATGGGAGTCATTATGCCACAGTGCGAGAAGTTTTGCTTTATTCCCATTAACTTCCTGGGTTCGAGAGCCACTTTTATGTGCTATGTGAAACTCCATAGGAGATAATTTAAAAATTTATATAAAAACAATGCGCCCTCACCTGCTTAAATCACTGATGGGACCCAATCTCGATGATTCAATATTCGTACCTGTGAAGTTTGGCGGATGTCGGCGAAGTTTCTGAGGTTCGACGGGAACTTTTGCCTAAGGTGCATTGCAGCGAAACCGCCTTATAGGGGTGCATACGCTTCATAGTGTTTACGGTTGCCCTAAAACAGGTGAAAATGTCAGTGTTTTTATATAAGCTTGTTTTTCTTGAAGCTGCTAAAGATATGGAGGGTATGAATACTGTGGAGGTCTTAAGTTGTTAATTAGCAATGAGAAGTCTTAGGTTAATTAGAGCAGATGGTAAAAAGTGAGAATAGCTTCTCGTAATTCAAAGTAAGTAAGAATTGACAAGATATATTGATACGGACACGAATTTTGCTCCACTGCGTGTAAGTAGTCAAGGGTACTAATGAATTTAACAATTTACTTAAAACTTATTGGTGAAAGCGGTTAGTATAGAAGGACATGTATATTATATATATATATTTAGATATAGTATTGCAATGCACGCCATTAATATTAGATGGCTGTCGCATGCAAGTAACTAGCAGTAGATACTGTTATAGCTAATTAGTAATCAAAGGTATAAGAGATATGGTAATTGTACTCTGTCATTATTAATACTTACACCTTGAAGTAAATAAAAAAGGGGTCAATAAGAATCAACTAATCCGAGGATTGCGTTGTAATGTATCACATGGAAGTGGAGACGAAGAGGATCAAAGATATAAGAATCTTAGGTTGCTAATTAGTGATTAGGGGTATTTTAGCTTAATTACTGTGAAAAATTAACAGAGTTGACAATGACCCCCAAGAATTCACACTGAGTGAGGTTTACTCAGCAACATTATGCACATTTGCACCCTGACCATATAAGTAATCACTTGTAATGAATTCACCAATTTTAAGGTTATGATGGAAATCTTTCAGTATAGAAGGATATGTACATGATATATATAGGGTATTCAATGTATGAAATTAACATCCGAGATAGATAGTAACATGCAACTATCTTTAGTGATAGTTATCGATAATTAGTAATCAGGGATAATTTGGGGAAAATCTATGGAACCTAGCAATTAAAGATGACGATTATAGTTTATTAGTGATCGTTGTAGGCAGTTGCCAAGTGCGGGTATATGGTCAATATATTAATAGGTCGAGAACATAGTAATGCATCAAATGAAAGCATATAGGAAGAGGCTGAATACATTTGGAATGTGTGCTAATCGGCATTTAGGGGCTCTGCAGCGTAAATAATATTAATATTTTTTACAGCAGAGTTATGCCCACGCTTTGTATTACTCGCGATGTAGACAAAACACAATCATCATTATGCCGGCGCACTCAGCATAGCTGTGCCTAGTTAAGCCATGTTAATCATAGCCAATTGTAATTAAGTTTAGTTGAGCACGATGAAAACTAATTAGCCAAGCATAATACAGCCAGAAGGCTAATTAGCCCTAATTAAGCCGAGTTGAGATTCTAGTCTGCGTAGTCATGCCGAGCTCGGCAAGAGATGCCGAGCGATACCGATATATTAATGATGAATGAGTCTAATTAGCATTAATTACGTTAATTAATTCATTAGGTTTAGATTGACTTGTGGTGAAAGCTCGTCGAGATGAATGATCGAGTATGTAGATTATACTAATTAAGCTCATTAGCATAATTAAGCTAATTAAGATATAATTAATGCTAGCTTGACTAGGGATGCAAGTTAAGCTAGACCAAGTTCCAAATGCGCAAATTAGACCTATTATGCTAATTATTCCAATTAATCTGATTAAGCTAATTAACCTATTTGGTGTTGTGACTGCCGAGCGATACCCAATCGAACCCGATCAACGCCTAGTCTATACTCGTGATTACCAATGTGACCCCGTGAACACTTCGTGCATCGTCGTGTGAATGCACGTGTGTCTAGTCAAGCCAAGACCAGCCAAGTGCCGACCAGCTCTGCTCTAGCCAAGGTTTGCGCGACTCAGTGCAATAATATTACCTGGGGTTTAACGTCGCAAAACCACGATATTATTATGAGAGACGCCGTAGTGGAGGGCTCCGGAAATTTCGACCACCTGGGCTTCTTTAATGTGCACCTAAATCTAAGTACACGGACCTCAAACATTTTCGCTTCCATCGAAAATGCAGCCGCCGCGGCCGGGATTCGATCCCGTGACCTTCGGGTCAGCAGTCGAGTGCCATAACCACTAGACCACCGTGGCGGGGCGCGCGACTCAGTGCAAGCTGCGCAAATTTTTTAAAATTAGGTCAGCTAAGCAGAATTCACGGTAAGAGTATCTTACTAATGTTGATCTACATTCGCACCTTGGTACACAGTGCATTACTAATGAATGGTGACAATGAATTCAATATATGTTCAATTTAGGGGTGAAAGCTGTCAGTGTAGGACATCAGTAAAATAGATAGATAGTACCTAATCTATGCAGCTATAGATCTCAATGTATGCAGTTACAGTACAGTGGTGGGAAGTAGTAGAATATCATTCATTATTAGCAGTCATAAATATCATTAATTCGTAATCAATTATATTTATTCGTTTAATATAGATACCATCTATCACCGACAAGTGTCGAGAGAAATGTTTACGAGAGATGACGATTTAAAGGAGTACTGCATTGAAAACGGCGCGAAAATTGGACGAAGGCTAAGGAAAAAACAACAACACAAGCGCTCGCACATTGATGAGTTATGCAAAACACTGGGGGCAAAAGAGCCTGATGTAAGAGAAACAATATGCAGAAGGGTGTCTTCAAGGGCCAGTTGCTACATGTTACTGCACTCAAAACCGCGCGAAAACGGCAGGAAGGCTAACGAACAAAGGAACAGCGCTTCTGTTGTTTGTTCCTAAGCGTTCGCCCCGTTTTTGCGCTGTTTGAAACGCAGTAACATGTACCAACTGACCCTTCAAGACACCCTTCTGCAATTGAAAGGAGTAATTAAATCTACCGATAGTTTTAGGAAATTAATAATTAATTGCAGATATATGATAAAAATAATTTGAGGCATATGATTGCAAAGCATCAGATGATAGTCTAAAGAGAGAGGGTGAATGCATTGCGAGATTCTTGCTAATGAACCTTTTCAAGCAATCCCAGAAAGCCCCGCGGGAGCGTGGCGCACTATGGGAAAAGTTTGTACATCGAGCAAGCCGGCCGTTCGGTCGCCCGCGGCTCGTTGGTGCCGTGGGAGCACAAAACGAAAGGAACGTACACGTCGCGGCTTGTTGAATATTCTTACATCGTAAAATACTACACTTATCCAAACGCATCTGCCTGTATATCTACGCATGAAATGTGAAAGGAATAGCACATTCAGTGTAGGTATTGCCGAGCGTATGTATATCGGACGTAGCAGTTAAGCGCAGGGCTGGGCAGAGATACCCAGAAAAGTATTCCGGAATACAGATATCGAAATACATGAACTGGAAGCCTAAAATACAGATACTGAGATACATTTGCCTTTCACGTAACGGGATATTTCGGAGATACTTTTGCAATAAGACGAAAAAAGTATTCCGGAATACAGTTACAGCGATACAGATACTGGAATACTTTTTTTATTTGAAGGATGCTCATACTACGCAAAGACACTCATTAGTGCAGCATAATGTTGTAATTAAAGTTACAGCGCATCGAAACGTTCAGTTCATTAGTTATTTATTACAGTACCTTCAGCGCCATTAAGATATTGCAGGGGAGGGGGTAGACAAAGTACGTAATTACTAATAATAACATAATTACAAGTATCAATTGCAATAAAAATACACTATTTTACAGGAACAGTAACAGGGATTGGACACCAAAATCGATATACTTGGCGAACAAACTAAGCTATGCTAGAAATAGCACATTTTAAGCAAATCACTCAAATCACTAATAAACACCAGTGAATTGAGAAAAAGCACACATTTATTTTGAAGATCTGCTTTGCTGAGAAGTTTGCTGTGTAGGCTTCTCAAATAGGCTGTCTTCTAACAGCGTCGGTTCAGCCTCAGCACAAGACTCACGAAAGAAAAAAAGTATGCGTATCGCTGAAGGCGAGCACAACTTCGTGTTATAGTGAATAAATATCGCCTTCATAGCCGGATTGCCCTGCAGCGTGGCGATATCTCTTCTCGGGTCATCTAGATACCGAAACGCTTCCGCCCTCACTCGGGTTGTTCTGACTGTTCAGAATCCGAAGTCT
Source organism: Rhipicephalus sanguineus (assembly GCF_013339695.2). NCBI lineage: Eukaryota > Metazoa > Arthropoda > Arachnida > Ixodida > Ixodidae > Rhipicephalus > Rhipicephalus sanguineus. Next base: position 137,319,357 of record NC_051184.2, read on the forward strand.
GTCCCCATCTTCGGAATCCTAAGCCGTCTGACCCTGTCAGCTTCAATGAAGCTGTCACTACCACCGACGCTACCAGCACCCATTTCAGAAAGCAGCAACAGGCGAAGTCGGCTCCGGCGGTGGGGGAGCCTGCTACCACAAAGACCGTTTCACGCATGTAATCAATTAGGAACGTACCCTGACATATGAGAGGTGGCTGAAAGCGCGTCAAAGATAGCCATCTTCTAGTCACATCCGCCGCGACGGGAACTGCTTTTGGAAGTGCCGCCGCTTTGAGAACTGAACGCCCGCGAAGCATTTCAAAGCCTGTTCCAAGGCGGTATCCGCGCGGGGGGTCGCGAAGTAATGGCATGGCACCCGAAAAAAATTAGGCGTGCTGCACTGACCTTGAGAGACAGCGACTTTTGTCGGCAGGGGCTGACAACACTGCCCCCGCGATTCTGCCGTCTGCGGCGTCGCGCGCTTTACCACATGGACCATTCTGTGCTTGAGGGGACACCATCGCCGCCCTATCTGTCGGCGACCGGCGGCGCGCCTTTGCTTGTCTTGGCACAAAAAAGAAAAAAAAAAACGCCACTCCACCATTGAAAACACGCCTAAACTCATTTCCGACACAAAAAAACAATGTAACGAGATACCCATGTCCTGCATAGTATCGCGATACAGGCGATACATCGAAAATGTATTTAACTACTGAGATACAAATACATTTTGGAAATGTATCTCGATACAGAAATACAGATACTCAAAAGTATCTCTGAAATACTATCGCGATACTCTTGTATCGCGATACTGCCCAGCCCTGGAACTTAAGCGATATGTGCGTCATCGCGTGCCGGTGCCGTCACGACGTTCGTTTGTCAATAATGCGAGCGGAACACCGAATTCATGTTTAGTGCATGAATACTTGGAAGGTACTAATGCGAATGTGTCGTATTGAAATGCCATAGAATTTTCCGCCTCAGCATTTGGTGTCATGAACAGTTTTGCGCTTGCTCACTGCGTTTAGCCGTTATGGCGTATTTCAAAGATAATTTCAGTGTTAGAGACTCATCTTGCGCACGACTACACATATCTACGGCATGCATTCACCTGCGAGCAAACACGTGAAAGTACAACCAGCGTTTCTAAAATGCAACAACTGCAGTTAGTATCAGCGAAGGGCGCTAGAATCTTATCATTTCTTATATACATGTATATGCGGCGCGAGCGACGCGCATGCGGTCTAATCAGTTTCTCGAGTACTCTGTAAATATCACAACCTCACCTTGCGCTCGTCGACAGTGCCGATGGACGTTGATTCCAAGTGGATGCGCAAATTGTATAGACGCGCTCCTGGACTTCATCTAGGAAGCCACGTTGTATCGTTTATTTAATTTTTGCTGCAGGGCTGGGGTCTTAAACGTGACTCGCACGTGACTGACTTCGTCCCATCCTTTTATCGGTCATCTCTAGAACAGACGAAGCCTCAAAGGGGTCAAGAGGAAACTGCGCACAGGCAAAAACCGGACGTATGCACTAAGGGATGAGGAATGCAAAGTCACTGTCAATATGGATAGGAAAGTTAAAATAGCTGAGGAGCTTTACAAATATCTGTACAGTAGCCAGGACAACGAGGACGATAACGTAAGAAGTAGGCCAGAGAAATCGGACAACCCACCAGTAACGACATGGGAAGTAAAGAAATCCTTAGAGGGAACGCAAAGAGGCAATTGCCGCTGGTTAGGATCAGGTAAGATCAGATCTGTTGAAAGACGGTGGACAGATTGTTTTAGAAAAACTGGCCACCATGTATAGAAAGTGTCTCTTGACGACGAAGGTACGAGAATCTTGGAATAATTTTAAAATCACCTTAATCCATAAGAAAGACGACGTCGAGGGCTTGAAATATTACATGCCGATCTGCTTACTGTCCGTTGTCTACAAGCGATTTAAAAATATAGCAAGATTCCGTACAGGCTACTCGACAATAAACAGATTCACACGATCAATCAAGTGATAGAGAAATGCGCGGAATATAACCAACCCCTATATATAGCCGTCAGAGATTACGAGAAGGTCGAGATGGCAGCAGTCATTCAGGCACAACGGAATCAGGGCGTCGACGAACCGTATATAAAAATACTGGAAGAAATCTTAGATTTATGTGCACGTTAAAGAACCCTAAGTGGTCAATAATTCTGCAGCACTCCAATACGGCGTCCCACATAATCATATCGTGGTTTTGGGACATTAAACGCCACTAGTACTACTACTACTACTACTACTACTACTACTACTACTACTACTACTACTACTACTACTACTAATAATAATAATAATAATAATAATAATAATAATTACTACTACTACTACTACTACTACTAATAATAATAATAATAATAATTATTATTATTATTATTATTATTATTATTAGTAGTAGTAGTAGTAGTAGTAGTAGTAGTAGTAGTAGTAGTAGTAGTAGTAGTAGTAGTAGTATTACTAAGGCGTGAAACTGGTGTTGGTTTATGTAAATTGAATTACCACAAATGAAAGCTTGAAGCATTTATATTCAACCTCTTTTATTGTTTTCTCCACGGTGCATCGGTTTAAACCGCACTCGTATTAAGCGTCTAGTCGGGTTGTGGATATCACAACTTGCAATCTCACTGCAAAAAAATATATATACAGAGACCAGGAGGAGCCATTTCTTTACTTGTACACCGCCAAAATACGGACACACTGCGCTGTAGCTTTTCGGATGCGACAGCAGCCCCAGAAGATGGCCTAGCGAATACAGCAAGCAAGACTAGAGGAATATCATAGCCTTCTCCCTTTATATCTCGATTTTTTTTATCCTGCGGCAAGAGCATGCGTAATTCCGAAGTATCCATGTGCGCATTCACATGGACACTTCCGAATTATTGATAAGCAGATGCTTGTGATGGAACATGCAGAATATTAATTTAGGCAGAACTTTGTGCGTGACACTCCCGCATTAATGATGACGCGTGTGTACGAGGTTGTTTTTCATGCATTATTTTTGTTGCCCCCAAGCGGCCTACGTAAACAATAATACTTTAAGGGTCTTTACGTGCCATAACCCCATTGTCATTATCGCCAAGCCGCAGTGGGAGATTCTGTGATAGGTTTAAACACCCGGGGGTCTAGAACGTGCATCTAACAGACCTAAGTAAGCATGTGCTCTTGCATTTCGTCCCTGCCGGAATACGACCGCCGTGGCAGGGAATAGAACACGCGACCTCGCTACTCAGCAGCGCCACACTTTATCAGCCAATTGCTTCCACGGCGTTGGCGGCGTCAACAAAAAATCATCACGTGATGACATCACGATGGGACGTTATTATGACGTCACACATTCCGAAGATCACGTAATTATGACGGCATGATGACGTCACATAACGTGACTTCATCACATGACATTGTCGCATTGCACTGCCTCTGTGATCGGTTGGCCAATCACAGAGGCAGTGCAAAACCACGTTAGGTGCAGAAAGCTCTTGCACGAGGGTGGGGCAGAACAGACACATCGAATGACGACAAGAAGAAAACTTTCACCTTCGAGTCGTCTTAGTCTAATGCATAAGGGGCCCAGTGCGTTTTTTTTATACGAATGATAGGCCTTGTCTACGAGAAGTTCTTCTCGCAAACGTAGTCACGAGGCGTGCGCTTTCGATCTTTCCTTGGCATGGCACGAGCCCACGCTTCCAAGCTCACCGGTTCACTAGGAGCTTTGAAAATCACAAGCCATACAACACTGCCCTCTTAATTAATGATATTACTTAGCACCCTCTAGTGTTTATTGGCATTACTGTACGATTGATACGATGGCAATGAGTGATGCGAGGAAACCGAAGAATTTCATCATATAAGATTTCTGACAAATTCGGTCCGTCACTTAGCAGGCGAATATCGTGTCTACTAAGTATGAAAATAATCAAAAAGTAGGCCATGCCTTTAAGAGGGGGGTCACACTTTCTGCGAGATGTGAGTCGCGCACTGCAACACACTGATTTCAGCGTCATTGACTGCAGCACGTGGCTTCAGTTCAGCTCCCATTGCGAGAAGCTCAATGCGGCCACTCTAGAAGCGCCACGAACCAACACAGAAAAAAAAGTGGGGCTCATCACGTAAGAAGAACGAGTATGTACATTGCCTACGGTACGTAACGAAATGCAGGGAAAGAACTCCGTTTGCAGACTTGCAGACCATCGCCGTGGTATAGGTAAGGCCTGCGTTAATAATATCCGGGATTTAGCGTCCCAAAACCACGATATTATTATGAGAGGCCGTAGTGGAGTGCTCCGGAATACTTGACCATCCGGTGTTCTTTAACGTGCACTAACATCGCACAATACACGGGCCCCTAGCATTTCGCATTCATCGAAATGCGACCGCCGCGGCTAGGATCGAACTCGGGACCTTCCGGTTAGCAGCCGAGCACCATATTTACTGCTCCACCGAGGCGGACAAGGCCTGTGTTGACAGGAATGTTTACCTTCTAACAGCACGGTAACAGGGCAGTTCAATGCCTTGCAACTGTTATAATAGTGGGTACACCCCGCTATTGTAAGAGTTGCACACACACTAGCGATGTGTATGTGTGCTTCTTTTCGTTTTCTGTCCCCTCTCGGCGCGCTTTTCCACGCTCAACAGTGAACTAATTGACTGAAAAAAAGAAAGATATTCGTGGAAGGTTGCTCAGCTTGCCTTTAACAACTTTCAGTGTAATCCACTATTTGAGAAACATCGCCTCGTGAGGTGCTACGTTGTCTATCGGTAAACAAAGGCACGACACAGAGAATAAACATAAAACGGCTTTTCGAGAACCTTCCACGTCACTTGCGAACATAAGCAAAAGATTTAAACTCGTAATGAAAATATTAAATGGGTCCTGACGAGAGACTTTTTAACGAACTTTACCATGTAAAAATAGACACAAGCTATTTTGTCCAGAATAAAACTGGCCGCAAGAACCAGGTTTCAAGCCGCGACCTCCTGCAATTCTACAGACCAGCATAATATAATAATAATAATTGTTGGGGTTTAGCGTCCCAAAACCCCGATATGATTATGAGAGACGCTGTAGTGGAGGGCTCCGGAAATTTCGACCAACTGGGGTTCTTTAACATACACCTAAATCTAAGTACACGGGCCTCTAGCGTTTTCGTCTCCATCGAAAATATGGCCGCCGCGGCCGGTATTCGATCCCGCGACCTGCGGGTCAGCAGTCGAGCACCTTATTCACTAGACCACCCTGAAGGGTTGCAGATCAGCATAGGCAGTCAAACAAGAAGGCGGGTTTCACGATACTTTATATCAGTCTAATCTGTTTCATCCCTCTTTCACCAACACTTAGCGGAGAGGAAAACGCGGCCTGGGTAGCATGTCATGAGCATAATGAAGTCGGTGATTTCCGGCGTCTTTAGTTATCGACTAAAACGCGTTCTTGGGCTAGTTGGTGCATGGTCTGACAAAAATTTGGAGGTACAAAGGAACGAGGACAAGAAATGACAGGACTGGTGCCAAACTAAAAACTGTCTTATTGGAAAGAACATTGCATTCCAGGTAGCTTCACGCGCATGGGCGAGTCACATTGACAATCACGGTAACAGAATGACAACCTACTTTGAGTTATCAAGACTTGTCTAAAAAGTGCAATTCGTTGCGATATAAATTCAAGGAAGGCACACTAACACATTGGGCACTCTTCTTATTTATGCAAAAAGCCTCCAACAATTCTCGGGCCACCTGGTTTCGAATTTTCCCAAGCACCCTGGTTTCGAAAAACCGGGGCGCGCATGCGCAGGACTTGCAGTGCGAAGGCAGGTGTAAACCAGATACATTGTTAAGGGAGACTTCATGTTCCATTAATCGGATATTTAAACATCGACCAGTGTGGCCGATGTATGTCCTACCACAGCTGAGGGGTATTTCGTAAACCACCCCAACTACGCATGGGCAATACGCTTTTACATGCTGTATGTCACAGGCGGCCTTATTGTTTTTCACAGACACACGGGCGCACAGCCGCGAGAGCTTGTTAAGGGCGCTGTTGAAACTAAGGTGACTTTATTAAAATGATTCTTTTTAAGAAGATCATTGAACAATATTGTGCTTGCAAAGGTATTGTTGCTTTACCTCTGCTGGTAATTGAGCTTTAAAGAAAAATGTCTGTGGGCAGCGAATATAACACGGCAAGACGTCTTGTAAAAGCGCAAAATATTGAATTCATAAATTGAGACCAACTGAAATTAGGGACGGCAAGCGTCTGTCTACACATTTTGAAACCCGCGATCGTCATCACCGCCTCACAAGCTTGTATTATTTTCTGGAAGTTAGCTTTTTTTCACACTACAAAAACAGCAGTGCTAAAGGACGTTCTTGCTTTAGAACTTTTAAGAAACCCGTGGGAGCCAACAACAATATAATCGGACGAAATATATTGAAGAGGCAGGGGATGCGAAGAAGGGCAGCACGCTCTTTCGAGAGCTCGTCGTTATCAAGCGCAGCCAAGCGACATGTAAGCCTCCTTTCATTGCAACAGAACTGCTGATTCATGGTCGAGCAGCCCAACCGGCCGCTCGTTGCATGCGCTGCGGTTATCAGTCGTCGATTTAGGTTCGCGCTCGCTGCTTGTAGCGGATATCGTCGTCGTGCTTTTTTTTATGTATTGTGGTTTTCTCGATTCGCGCGACTACGGCAAGCGTCATCGCGCGAATTTTGAACGTTGAAGGTCCGTACGCCACGTGGTGTGAAAAAAGGTGAACTAAAAGCGATGTCCCGAATTCCTGGGTATGTGTATTGAACTTGTGAATAAGGTGTGCACTAGCACGTCCTTAAGCTATGAATAAGGTATGCACTAACATGCCCTTAAAATTCCTATTGCTGCCATATTGCTTTCTTAGCGCAAAAAAACGACACCACAAGAAAGAAGACGGAACACAGTGCTACTCTCAACTCTCATGCTTTATTGCGTCACTCCACTCTTTATAGCAACCAGATACCGGTAGGACATGTGCCGTGCACCCTATGCGCTCAACCACCATACCTTGGACACCTGAGCGCAATTATGAAAGCGAATCCAAAAAACAAAATTAAAAGGAAAACAAGGTAATGGAAGGCACACTAATGCACTGCGACCCCAATGATTGAATGAAAAAAAGCTTCGGATAATTCTGTGGCGGTGGTGTCGTGGCTCTTCTTTAAGATAGTAGTTAGTGTAAACAAGGCTTGACAATTGCATTTCTTGCAGTGTTGAGCTAAATGTGAGCCTGTACCAGTCGGCAGGGATCGCTCATGTTCTTTGAGGCACTCATTCACACAGCGGCCTGACTGACCTACATACACTTTGCCACAAGAGAGTGGAATCTTGCAGACCACCCCTACGCTGCACTCAACAAACTTGTGGTGTCTCTTTTCACATCGCGGCTTTTTGTTTTCTTTACAAACACGCCTGCACAACATAGACAGTTTCCGGGGGGCAGAAAATACAACCGGGATTTGGTACCTAGTGGCCACATTCTTAAGATTGTGAGCCACGTTATGGCAATACGGCACTACTACTGGCTTCTTCTCTGTGTCATTTCTGCACCTCTTGCGCTTGCCTTTCAGCTTCTGAAGCAAAACTTCAGAGACTATTGCGGCGATACACGACCTTTGCTATTTGTGGAAACACGCTTGCCAGTATTAGATATAACTCCCAAACATAAATATTGTTACGTGAGTGACAGTCGCTTTTACAAGTCGCTATTCACAAGATATATTTTCAAGAACGGCTGCAGCGCTGAGCAATCCGGCTCCGAGCTCGAGCAGCTAACGACCTTCGTCCTCTTCGTCGGGCGCACACGCGCGTCGACAATATGGATTCCGGCAGCCTACATGTAGCATAACCCCCGGCGCAAAGGCGCCGTCTCGGCGCATCTAGGCGTCAACGTCATTGGGCGAGTGGTACTGCTTCAGGCGTGCGACGTGTACGATGTCGCTGGCATGCGGGGTGGATGAAGACGACGAGTCAGCAGGAGCGATTTCATAGGTGACGGGAGTCACCGCACGAAGCACTCGGTATGGCCCTGTGTACCGAGAGAGCAGTTTGTCGGACAGGCCAACGTGCCGGGTCGGAGACCACAGCAGAACCAAAGAACCGGGCGAAAAGTGTACGTCGCGGTGTCGTTGATCATACCGACGGCGTTGGTTCTCTTGGGAGGTCAGAAGGCGAGTACGAGCGGCTTCGCGTGCATGAGCGGCCCGGCTGATAGCGTCCAGGGCGTATTCAGTGGTCGGAGCTGCTGGCAACGGAATGACTGTATCAAGGGGCAATGTGGGTTCGCGGCCGAACAGCAGGAAAAATGGGGAGTAACCAGCCGTGTCATGGCGCGAGGAATTGTAGGCAAATGTCACGTACGGTAGAGCAAGGTCCCAGTCGGAGTGGTCTGAGGAAACATACTTTGAAAGCATGTCGGTTAGGGTTCGGTTCAGACGCTCCGTGAGGCCATTCGTTTGCGGATGGTACGACGTAGTGAGCTTATGCCGCGTTTCACATGAACGCAGGATGTCCGCTATGACTCTCGATAGAAATGTGCGGCCACGGTCCGTGAGCAGCTGGCGTGGAGCACCGTGTTGCAAGATCACGTCGCGCAGAAGAAAATCGGCGACATCTGTGGCGCAGCTTGTTGGAAGAGCTCGTGTGATGGCGTAGCGTGTGGCGTAGTCTGTGGCCACAGCTATCCACCTGTTGCCAGCAGAAGACAGGGGAAAAGGGCCGAGTAAGTCCAAGCCGACGCGAAAGAAGGGTTCGGACGAAATGTCGAGGGGTTGAAGGCACCCAGCCGGAAGCGTCGATGGTGTTTTGCGGCGTTGACATTTCTCACACGCCGCGACGTATCGTCTGACGGAGCGTGCGAGACCTGGCCAATAGAAGCGACGGCGGATTCGGTCGTATGTGCGGGACACACCAAGGTGACCGGCAGTTGGAACGTCGTGAAGTTCGTGGAGTACAGCAGAGCGGAGGTGTTTGGGTACAACAAGCAGCAGGGATGGTCCGTCTGGATGAAAGTTGTGGCGGTATAGCGTACCATTCTGGAGTACGAACGAGCGATGAGATCGGTCCGAAGGTGAGGCTTCGAGGCACTCGATGATAGCCCGTAAGGATGCATCACGGCGTTGCTCGTCGGCTATGTGGGTCAGTTGGGAAACGGTGCACACGCAAGCGTCGGTGTCAGGGACGGTGCGCGACTCGCCAACCGGATAGCGAGATAGGCAGTCGGCGTCCTGATGCAGGCGTCCAGACTTGTACGTCACTGCAAAAGTGTACTCTTGCAGTCGCAGAGCCCAGCGACCAAGTCGACCTGTGGGATCCCTTAATGATGAAAGCCAGCAGAGCGCGTGGTGGTCGGTGACTACGGAGAAGTGAGTGCCATATAAATATGGACGGAACTTGGAGACCGCCCAGACAAGAGCAAGGCATTCTCTTTCGGTGATCGAATAGTTGCGCTCCGCAGGTGTAAGGAGGCGACTAGCGTAGGCGATAACGCGGTCGTGTCCCTGCTGACGTTGGGCGAGGACGGCTCCGATCCCGTGACCACTGGCATCAGTTCGGACCTCAGTCGGGGCGGATGGGTCAAAGTGGGCCAATATAGGTGGCGTCGTCAAAATTGTGATGAGGTGAGAGAAGGCGGCAGCTTGAGTGGACCCCCACGAAAATGGGACGTCTTTCTTTAGAAGATCAGTAAGTGGTCGAGCGATTGCTGCAAAGTCCTTCACGAACCGCCGGAAATAGGAACAGAGTCCCACAAAACTCCGAACATCTTTGGCGGATTTGGGTACTGGGAAACTGGTGACGGCACGAATTTTCTCAGGGTCCGGCCGCACACCAGAAGCATCAACGAGGTGGCCCAACACTGTAATCTGTTGGCGGCCGAAGTGACACTTCGACGAGTTCAACTGGAGGCCAGCATTGCGGAAGACGTCGAGAATAGCCGACAGACGCTCAAGGTGGGTCTCAAATGTAGGTGAAAATACGAGGACGTCGTCTAGGTAACAAAGGCATGTTGACCATTTGAACCCTTGTAGCAGAGAGTCCATCATGCGCTCGAACGTGGCTGGGGCGTTGCATAGACCGAAGGGCATAACCTTGAATTGGTACAGGCCATCGGGAGTGACGAAGGCGGTCTTTTCTTGGTCTTTCTCGTCCACGGCAATCTGCCAATAACCGGAGCGAAGGTCTATGGATGAAAAGTAGCGTGCGCCATGGAGACAATCGAGAGCGTCATCAATGCGGGGCAAAGGATACACGTCCTTTTTCGTAATTCGATTTAGATGCCGGTAATCGGTGCAGAAACGCCACGTGTTGTCTTTCTTTTTAACCAGGACGACGGGTGACGCCCAAGGGCTCGATGAGGGCTCAATAATGCCTTTAGCTAACATCTTGTTTACTTCTTCTTGAATAATCTGGCGCTCCGATACGGACACCCGATACGGTCGACGGTGAATGGGAACAGCATCACCTGTGTTGATACGGTGCTGCACAAGAGAAGTTTGGCCGAGTGGTCGATTGTCAAGGTCAAAGATCTCGCGGTAAGAAGCCAAAAGGCGGATGAGGGCGGCTGATTGCGCTGGGGGGAGGTCTGGGGCAATCATGGGGCGTAATGCCATGTCGAGGCTTGTGGTATCGGGTGGGCGACAAGGAATATTGGAGCATACGTCTGCTGCAAAAGAGGTGACGTGGTCATCGGCTAAGGACCGCAACGTGGCGATTAAGATGCCTTGAGGGAGGACTTGCTTCGTGAAGCCGAAATTTATGACGGGGAGATGTACCCGGTTAGCGGCTATAGTTATGACGCAGTGAGGCACAGTGATGTCACGTGCCAGAAGTACATCAGTAATCGGCGTGACGACGTAGTGCCCATCCAACACGGATGAAGTCGTTGTGAATTCGGCGAATGTTAGGGCTTTAGGCGGTAGGCGGATGAAATCCGAGGTGCAGAGGCTGTGTGGGAGGTCGGGGTGAATATCTGGCTGAAGAGGAAGGTCCAAGCAAAGAGTACCAGCGGAACAGTCTATCAGGGCAGAATGGGTCGACAGGAAGTCCATCCCTAGGATGAGGTCATGAGGACAATTATGGAGCACCGTGAAGAGGACAGGAACGTAACGGTCGGCTATGCTTATGCGAGCTGTACACATTCCAGTGACAGGAACAGTTCCGCCATCGGCGACGCGTACAGCTTTTGTAGTAGCAGGTGTGAGGACTTTTTTCAGTCGGCGACAAAGACGAGCACTGATTATGGACACGTGAGCTCCAGTATCGACTAGAGCCGTCAAAGAAATACCGTCCACATGCACATCGATGAGGTTCTTGTTCGTAGGAAGCGTCAACGGAGGATTTGGTTCAGAAGGAGATGATGCAGCACTACCTCCAGGAGCTGCACGATCTAGTTTTCCGTCGGGTACGATGCAAAGTTGGGCGGCGAGGGGTGGCGGCGGGGTTGGGGCGACGGGGAACGACGGCGTTGAGGGGACGGTGAACGAGCAGGAGGGCGGCTGTTAGGTGTGTCACCAGTAGGGTCTGTACGGCTGGGCGAATACCGGCGAAGATCTTCATATGGGCGGGAAGGCGAGAAAAATTGGGTCCTATATGGCGGCGTCCAAGTGGCGCGGCAGTAGCGGGATACATGACCAACGCGGTGGCACCGGAAGCAGATGGGTCTGTCGTCGGGAGTACGCCATTCCGCTGGGTTGCGAGATCGTGGAGGAACGTATGGGTCACTTCGAGGTGCATTCATGGGCATTGGTCGGGACGAGGGGCGAGAGACGGGGCAGGCGACAGGGAACCCGAGGTTGGCGAATTCTTGTCGTACGACCGCCTGAATAACGGAGACCGCGGGGGTTGGTTGTATAGTGGCATGGTCGAATGAAGAGGGCTGGAACAGCGCCGGACTTGCCGCTTCAAGTTCCCGTCGAACGATACGCGTTACACTCTGCTCAAAGGGCGGTGTAGCGGCGGAATCGGAGCAGGTGGACGTGGCAGCCGTGTTTGGCAACCGAGAAAATTGAGGGTGCTCACGACGGCTTTTGGCCGTTTCGAAACGGCGGCATTCTTGAATGATGCGGTCGATAGTCGAGACGTTGGTGTAGACCAGCAAATGGAAAGCGTCGTCCGCGATGCCTTTCAAAACGTGACCCACTTTGTCAGCTTCGGGCATTGCCTCGTCCACTTTCCGGCAAAGAGCAAGCACTTCTTGTATGTATGAGACATACGACTCAGTAGGTGACTGGACACGGGTAGCGAGCTCTTGTCGTGCAGCTGCGTGGCGACCGGTCGGGTTCCCAAAGATGTCACGTAGCTTCTCCTTGAACGTGTCCCAGCTGGTGAGCTCGGTCTCATGTGTTTCGTACCAGATGCGCGGGGTTCCGTCCAAGTAGAAGAGAACATTAGCGAGCATCATGGTAGGGTCCCACCGGTGAGTTTGACTGACCCGTTCATACAGGCGAAGCCAGTAGTCGACGTCGAGGCCAGGTTGCGCAGAGAATGTCCCAGGATCGCGGGGGGTGGGGACCGCAACAAAGGTTGTCGTAGGAGCCGCAGATGGAGATGGGGACGGGTTGTCATTGGAAGCCATGGCGAGAGGCTGGATGACGCGGCCACTGCGGAGCTGCGTGATGAGGACGGGGAACGTTCCACCTCCACCAAATATGTTACGTGAGTGACAGTCGCTTTTACAAGTCGCTATTCACAAGATATATTTTCAAGAACGGCTGCAGCGCTGAGCAATCCGGCTCCGAGCTCGAGCAGCTAACGACCTTCGTCCTCTTCGTCGGGCGCACACGCGCGTCGACAATATGGATTCCGGCAGCCTACATGTAGCAATATTATCCTCCGTAAGTATTAACCAATTTGCAATGCCCATAGACTGTCGCGCCGCCAAGCGGAATTCAGGAGCATCCTCTCGAAAAGGTTTAGAAGATGACAAAATGGCAGCACTACGCAGTCGCTTCCTTGTTCCGCTGTACTAGGCTCCGTGTTAACGCGTTTGCATGTTTCCTGCATCAATGAACAAACCGGGCCCTCCGTAACACGAGAAATTTGATTCGTTTTTGCGAGACGCGAAGTTTTCGTGAAAATACGTGGCAACTCACGCTTTCAATGGTAGCCCACATCGTACTCATATCAGCTTCGCGAGGTTTTCTGTAGCCACGTAGGTTAGTTAAATGTTATGGTCTGACATTTTCAGTTGAGATTCACCCTGTTTTACTTGCATATAAGTATTCGTCAATGTTTTTAACACGAAAGTGTTTTATGCCGGGGTCCACCAAGACATCAATGACGTATTTCCGTCACGGATATGACGTTCTTAAAATATACACGAACATAATACAAAGAAAAAACCAGAAGAAGAAGTTTCACATAAATAGAAAATTTGGAAATCGAACCAACGACCTCTTGGTCCGCAACGATAAATCGCCGAGCGTTTAACCCATTGCGCCACAAACGCATTTGCAGAGAGCTACACAGACGCGCCTTATACATCTAACACTCCTCCGGTTACCTGCGCTCTTGCTCGGGGCGGTGCCGCCGCCTTCGAGCAGAAAAGAGAATTACTGCATTATGACACTAACGCGCGCCGACAGTGAACGCTTCGGTGGTCTCAGCACTACGACGCCTCGATGCCAGCATTCGAAGGGACGCTGGCATCAAGAAGCACTACCAACGCCACCTAGGCGGCGTTCGCCCTACTCAGCACAGCGGAGCGTGGCCTCCGCAATTAGCTCCGACAACGGTTCTGAAGTTGATCGCGGAGGCTGCAATTGCGACGCGCTATACGCGCTGATTTGCCTCGGTGACGATTCAGTTACGCACTTTGTCTTTCGCGTTGTATTAGTGTGTCAGTTACGTGCTTTGTCTTTCGCGTTGTGCTAGCGTGTGCAGCGTAGTGCAGCTTCCATATGCACCAATGGTGTTTCTCCGCTGTCTACTGATACGAGTGTGATGGCACCGACTACGAGAACTGCGGCATTAGGCGCCGTCGAAAGACAACAACGTCGACGAGCTAACGTCGGCAAGTGAGTTTGGTGCAGCGATGGACACGCCAGGGGGGAGCGGGTGGCCTTCGCACGTTCACGGCTCAAGCTGAGAACTCTGCCTCTCACTTTCCAGAAGTTGACCGCATCGCGACCCAGCTGGCTGCCATACACACACCGAACCAAGACCGAAATGATCGTACCTTCGCCGAAGCGACCCGCCAGGGGGACGCCGCTCGACAATACGACGCAGGATGCCCAGCACACCCACAGGATGGTCCATGACCCGCAAATAATTCACCCTTCGCTGCAGCGGACCGCGAGTTCACCAAACGATTCAGTGACGACCCGTTTGGTTTCGCCTGCACGGTTTGCGAACGCCTGTGGTTCACGTGTGATTCGCGCGATGCTCCGGCGCGTGCAATGCAGTGGCTCCGGACAATGTATCCCGGTCGCGAGTCTTTCCAAGACTTCCGATTATGCGCCAACTGTTTCACTTTCGTGTTCTATACCGATTCCTATATCAGAGGGATCAACCACATTTTTTGTAGTGTATGAATCCCATAACATTGTACGCGGGAGGTCGCGCGGGCTCGCGATGTGCTCTACTATAACTGAGCAATCTCAAGTTGGCGATACATTAAAAAAATTGGCCGCGTATCTGCGTGCTTCGCTGCAAATGTCGTCTAAAGACGATAGAAGAGGCGCTGCGTGAGATATGGACGCCATCTGGCAATACGTCGGGAAACATGAGTGCTGTGTTGCGGGCTGGTAGTCCCGGCGCAGCAGCACGCAAAGACCGGCGGTGACCAACGCGACCGGCGGGGACGCCAGCCAGCCCGAACACGCGGTTCGGCGCGAAGCGCTGAAGCAGAAGAAACGTCCGCACTCAACTAGTACCCTCCACACACTCTTTTATTTACACGTCGCCTGGTAAAACAGGAATGCCAGAGCGGCGCCCCATGGCATTCGTAAAGTGCAATGCAGAACCGAAACCGAAACACAACAATGAGCTCGTGCAGAGGGCACGGAGGAAGGCAAATTTCAGCGCAGCTTAAGAAACTAGGGTCTTTAGATTTACGTATGTATGCATTTTCTATTTAAGGAACACACCACCTAATACTTACCTAGTGATGTCGCGCCTCAGATATGCGTGATATTTACTTTTTGATCGACAACGTTCACAAGTATGGACAGCCGTACCAGTTCAAGATGGCTGGCCCTTGGGCAAGTGGTCCAACTTTGGCCGAGTGGCTGAATCGAGTGACGTGCCGACAAACAGAAAGACAGACAGACTAAAATTTCTCCGTTTAAGTATCCCAAGAAAGACTCGTCTTTAACAGGGCCTCTTTGTCATGAAAGCGCTGTTATGAATTGTGCGAGCAAAGTTTCTACGTCCGCTCCACGCCTTTCGTGGAGCGATCGCGCTCACCGCCGTAATTCACCAGTGTGTTGGTTTCATAGCCAGCGCTGCGCCTTTTGTACGTTTATTGATAGGTGGCAGCACACCGCAAGCGATTTGCATGTTGACCGGTTTGTGAGCAAAATATTCTCCCGCTCCCAGACGTGTCTCTAATTGTAAACATGCTGACGCGGACTGGTCGAAGTCGTTCGGCGGAGGAAATTCTTCAGATTGCTTTCAGCAGTGATGTTGAAGGAAACCAACTTGACCACGACGAGGATTTTACACTGGACGTAGAAGACTGTGAAAGCACCGAGAGTGACAGCGACGATAAACGATCAGCTGCTAACTCACGAGGAGCGAGTTGCACTTCACGCCCCCCCCCCCCCCCCCCCGTGCGTTGATGTTCATTCACGCTCGTAAGTCACTTTGATTGTATTTAATGTATAACATCTTTGAGCGAGGTCAAAATAAAAGCGTAGATTTTCTGGCGCATTGCCTGTAGCGCAATATTGTGGATATGGGACGCTGCATGCCGCCAACACGCTCGAGCTCGACCAGCGAAGCGAAATGGTTAGAGCGATGAAACGTGCAGTGACGGCCACAATCCACGCCTCTCGGCTAACTTCTGTACTTCATAGGTACCTTCCGAATGGCATTGTTGTTCGACGAATTTTTCGCAACGCCGAAGAGTTCGACGTTGCGAAAAGCATACGCGTGCATTCTTTTCGATATTCTTGTTTCGATCGAACCTGAAACACCCGAGTGAAGTGAATTGCACACGGCTAGAGTCTGAGCATTGCTGTGACAGAAACTTCACTCATGAAGTGCCGCGGAATAAAAAATTACAGTTCCTAGAAGTCAAGCTTGAACTATCCGACAATCATGTGTTTGCTGGAGTTACAGACCAATGTTCAAAAAACCAGTTCTTAACTTCAAATCAGCTCATTCACAGGTCGTAAAAAATGGCATAGCGTTTTCATTACTATTTTCATCCCTGTTCAAATCATGTTTCCCCAAAACCGCCGAAAGCTGAGTGAAACAAATTGAGCGTCGAAGAATGGCACCCTTTCCAGAAAGTGCTATCAGGGTGAATGTGCAGAAGCTCCTAAAACGTGTAAAAGTAGGAACACTCACCAAAGATCCTAAGACCGTAGAAAAAGAAGAAATCGCTGCAATTCCGTAGGCACATAAGCTGTCGCCTGCGCTCAGAAATGTAGCTGGTCGGTATAAGATAAATGTTGTCCCCCCCCCCCCAAAAAAAAAAGTGAATAGAATCTGTGGCATAGTTGAAAGGAAACTGGCAGAAAAAAGTTCAGGTGTGACAAAAAAGGCTGCACTGTAAGGCACACGTCACCATTTGTGCCTCGCACAACGGGAGCTGTATACCAGCTTCCTTTTTCCTGCGCTCATGTTGACATTGGGCAAATTGGTCGTTGCCTCAATGTAAGGCGGTTCGAACACAAGCGTTCATTGGACGGCAATGCGCACTCGCACGTTGCTCGACACTGTGCACAACACGGATGTACCCCCAACTTTCCCGACACCATATGTATTTTCAGGCATAACAATCAAGCTACAAGAGCAATGGTTGAGGCTCATCACATTAACAAAAAAGGCCATCTATGTGTAAGCATGCCATCAATAGCACTGCATGACGATGAAATTTGTTTCCTCAATTGTTTCATCACATAGGAAAAAAAGTGTACATGTGATCATCGTTTCGTAACCGTTTGTAACCTCTACAGGAACACATGTTTATGTATCCTCACGGCTATCAATGGTGTAGGAGCACGTGATACTTGGTGAAGGTTTAAATACTGAGTGTTCTTTCTAATAAAGTTAGTTGTCAGAAGGCGCCCTGTGGTGTGTAGTCTTTCCTTTGTCCTTGTATTTGTGCCGCCCGTTTCAAAGATGCATAAACAATTCGAACTTGCCCAGACATCAATTCTTCCCGATAGGTTCGCTAACAGTTTCACTGTTATCTGGTCCTTACCTGGAGCTGTGCCACTTTTCATTTTTGCTAATTCATCTTTAAGGTGATGAAGCTCAAATGATGCATCTAGTGCTTCATTATGTGTACCTGCGTGTGTGTACCCTTGGTGAACTGGGTCCTCTATGCAGCAGAGGTACTTATCACATGGAGAGTCTGCCACTTGCTGGGAGCTACCTTGAAAGCTATGCATGGCCCTCTGTAGTTGTATTTTCCTTGTTGTATTTACCTTGTTGGTCAAACCCGAATGCATCAAAATAAAACAAGAAGCGGGCGTGGCAATGTGAATGGAAGAGATTTGGTTTTTACTCGAAAGAATCTGTATCTTGGTGTATTCGTGTTTGTCTGGGTTCAGGTCTATTTCAGTGGTGGTGTATGCCTTATTCACCAAGATACTGGTCATTGGGCCCCTCTAGTAAAAGCAATATATAGACAATTTGGCTTCCGCCCCAGATTTCTGAAGTGCAAAACTGCTGCTGATCCTCCCAGAGAACTTAGGTAAGGCAGATATGTAATCGTTTTGGGGGGCTCTAAAACCTCTACAGTTCCATTGGATGAAAGAAAGGACCACGCTCAACCCAAAAATCAGGAATCACGGAACATGAATGTCCCGGGCACCAATACTAAGCTGTCGCATTTCACGAAAGTTGACTTCCCACCCTTGGAACCCGCCTAATACCAGGTAAGCAGTCGGGGGGGGGGGGGCGGTCTCTAGTGCTTTATCGCGCTTCATCCCCCACCAAAGCCTCCCAGCAGGGTAGAGCAGATGGCTCGAAAGGTGAAAACAACATTCTAGCTAAAGCAGCCAAAGGGCAGGCAAAAAGAATCTGGAAGCTTCCCAGACATTCGGGCGCGGTTTGCGAAAGGCAGTGGCTGTACGTGCAACGGATCGGTTACATAGAAATATAAAAAGAGTGCCCGTGGCAGTATTCTTCTTCGTCTGGAGTAATGTTGAACCACAGTCAGTTAAATTCACTTATACTCACTGCCACATACGAGAAATGAGTGTACTTACTGGTGAGTATGCTGACCCATTAGTGGCTTCTTACATTGCTCGAGAATGTTTGAATGTGAACGCTGCATCACGAACCGCGACATGAAGAATTAGCATTATTGGGAGTTTTATGCAAGTTATTTCACAACTTCAGCAAATGACTGCTTTATGGTCTTAACCACAAACCATAACCATGTTTTATATGTGCCACTTTGCTGAAGCATTCAAGTCTGACTGGGTGACAAAATAGGCACATTTTAGGAGAGTTCGGCGGCACATTATATCAAAACGCATCACGGAAGCAAAATGACGAAGTACATATGGCTTGTTCGTGATCAATCACAACCGAAGAAAATTACACTTGCAGTTCGTCCTCGACGTCCGGAATGTGGTACCAATTTTAACGGTTAAGGTGGCGCTCACCTGCTAAGGCAGTGTTTTAGCTGATAAATTCTCCAAGTTAACGCCACATTGCAGATGACCACCATTTTGCGCACTAAAGCTGTTCTTGTGTACTTCTTTCTTGTGTCGCTAACGTTCTGCTGAGTGCTTCATTGCTTCGTAGTAAACGCCTCTGATGCGATATTAGGCACCTGCAGCGGCCGAAATGTATTCACGCAAACACTATTAGACAAATTGTGCAATCGGACGAAAGAAGCAGCTCTCACAGGGCTGCTTAAAGACTTAACAAGATGTGGGTTTGAGCTAGTTGGTACTCCATGATCAACACTTCTTGCACAAAATTTTCTCAGACAACGGATGAAACAGACACGGACGTGTCTGTTTCCTCCGTTGTCTGAGAAAATTTTGCGCAAGAAGTGTTGATCATGCATAAAGACGTCAGCTTTTGCTGTATGCACTAAGAGTGGTGGTTATAGGAAAAAGACACTGTAAGCAAGCATGCTCATTCAACATATGTACGAGCGAATCTCGTCAGTGACACATGAACCGTTGATCTTCGTCAATGTAGTATGGATAGCATGCATTAAGCGCATGCATTCGCTATGCCACACGTACTACTCGTAATTCAGCTCGTACTCTCTTGTGCCCTTCATGTGTCGGCCTCTGGATCTTCTTTTCTTTTGTCACACAAAAAGCAGTAGTACAGAGAGCGAGTTTGCACTCTTCAAGCGAGATGTCGTGTTCTCCGGAGCTTGTTCATAAATATTGGCCCACGCCATTTACACTACGAGCACACTGTTCGCTCTCTCTGGAACTTCGATTGTAACGCTGTCCTCCGCGGCATCGTCTGTGGCGTTACGAGGCTTAGCGCAGAATAATGATCACAGAGATCGGTCGTGGAGGACAATGATATCGTCTCAGATACTGTATGTCTTGTGCTAGAGTTATGCAGCGCACTCGAATAAAGGGATGTATTCGTAAGCACAGTTACTTATATTAGTGACTAATAGCTAGGCGGGTCTGCGAGACAGTGGTGCGACCGGGTGAGCGGAGAGGGCAGCGGAGCGCAGCACGAAAGAAAGAGTGATAGCTGCAGTAGCTGAGCGACGGCCCGCTTGTTTCGGCGGAGTAGAGTGCCTCGATGTATAAGAAGCTGTATAAGAAGATGTATAAGAACTAGCCCATCAACAAATTTTATTGGACCATGTATGATTACCTTTGTTGTCTGAAAGTCGTGGGACCCAAAAGAGAGTTAACGTGTCTCTTTAAAGGCAGTAAAAAGCCCGGCAGGTCACGACTCACGGAAAAAAGTAACACATACTCTTTTCTTTTTCTTAGAGTGAGTGCATTAGCAGCAATCTCTGAACTGTGATTCTGTTCCGCAAGTAGGCAGAACGATCTTGGCTCCGTAGTAGTTGTGGATGAGGAAGAAGTCGTGATATTGATATCCAAAACTCCTTAGAGGTTGCCTCGCACCTTGGTCGCAGTGGCTGGTGTAGCAGTGAAACTAGCTTCGTGCACTTGGCTACAATTTCTCTATTATTACTTGGTTTCTCTATTAGAACTGTATTAGTATAAAGTACTAACGTAGTGAGTTAGTCACCTGTGAAACGTTATGCAACTATAGGAAGTCATTACGCGTACATTTGTGTACTTTCCGCCTCCTCACTATAAATTACGGAGAGCTACCACACCAATAAAAACAGCTTTGGAATGGTTCAAGCGCTGTACTGCTTTTCCCAATATTACTTTTTAAAAGTTGCTATGGTTATTATTGAGAAGTGTGGCATTCGTCTCCACGTTATCGCAAGTGCTGACATCATGGTTCTGTGCATCTCTCCAGCTTTTTCGGGAAGGACTTATGAGGCTGTATTGTTATGTAATCAAATGCTGCTTTTTTTAATTAATAATTTTTAACATATCGGAATGTATCACATTAGGCAGCGACTTGCGTTTAACAAATAAAAAACGCACTTCAGTGACATTTCAATTCAGGAATCTCGCAAACCACGCGCCTTTGCAAGTTGACAGAAATAACCAAGCATATGCACCATGACAAATAAAAATCGCAACGTTTTTTTCTTTTCTTTTTTTTGCTTTGCGCAAGGGTGGTAGTTCGCGAAGGAGCAAATGTTTATAGGTTGTTACGCCCCCTTCAAAGACAGTAGATGACCACTATAGAGCAAATGGAGGCATGAAAAGGCCTATGATGCCATGCACAGTACTCACGGATTGAAGCGCAAAAATGTAGGGCCAAATAATGCGTCCTGTGGTTTTTGTGTCTTTAGTCCCGTCCTTTGTGCTGTTATATTTTGCAAATGTCGCACCAATTTGCCCAGACAAAGTCTCGGCTAAGCCAAGTAATGCGCGTACTTTCGTTTCCAGCGTCTACAGTTTGTGTCATAACCGCACAATTTGGACTCGAACAAATGCGTCCGAGCCAACACTACCTCTAGCGGATAGATTCACCACTTAATGGCGCGGTCATCACGAGCGGTTGCTCGTAGCAGTCATTGTATAAAAAAAAAAAAAACATGGCTGATCCCTCTGTCATAGGAATCGGTATAACACGAAAGTGAAACGTGTCTTCACAGACGTAGTTGAGCGTTTGTTGTGCATTCTTTCGCCCCAAGGGCGAAGGAATGAATGCTGCAGCAACAAATTATGATGTCACGCGAAGAACGGCAAGCCGCTCGAAGCTTGCAATGCGCTGTTCAAGCAGAAAGGACGCGCGGAAAGAACATATACAGGATGAGCGCAAACTGTCACAGCTGTAAGTTATTTCTCTGTGAGCAGCGCGCTCCTTTCGCTAAAGCGGCCGCTGCAGTGAGCGAGGTGACCTTCGTCCTCTCAACGGAAACTTGCGGGCAGAGCACAAGACGTACAAACCACCGAGATCACGAGATAAGCGCCTGCACGAGCGACCACGCCTGTCGTGGCGCGCACTAATCCGCGTGGGGAACGACTTTTCTAGCGCGCTCTTCGAGCCCTTCGCGCCATCTCGCTAGTGATAACGAAAACACGCTGTACCGCCGATCTCTGAGTACCGCCACCGGCAAATGGTGTATATAAATAGCTCGCCGTTAGCATAGCAGAGAACATGCCGTCTGTGGCGGAGTCGTTTGCGCTGCGCGCTGGCGATCCAGAGGTCGTAAGTTCGACTCCCGGCGACGGAACTTTTTCTTTGCCATATGTTAGTCTTTATATTTTGCAACGTCATATCCGTGACGGAAATGCGTCAGTGGAGGCGTGGTGGACCCCGGCATATAACACTTTCGTGTTAAAAATTTTCACGCTTAAATGCGTGGGGAGTTTACTTGGCTAATGTTTGGCTGCTCATGAGACAACGCCTTGTCGCTTGATGCAATAAGCATGAACTATACGTATTAAAAATCGAAGCATAAAAAATTAAACGAAACTGTGCGTGTTCACTCTTACAGGCTGCAAAAGAGACAGGGAACAGTGGAGTGTGGTCGGCTTTAGGAGGGAAAGAAACGAAGTACTCGTCTCTTCTACGCGAGGTGAGTGGCACGATGACTGCAGCTCCATTTAGAGCCGGCCATTGAGAGGAAGCCAATTCTGGAGGAAGCTAATGGCTCGCTGAAAGCGCGAAAAGCACAAAACAATTCAGCCATCAAGGAGACAGGAAAGAAGCGCGGATTCTCAGAACCTCTTTACGCTCTCGCGCTGCTTGTTGTTCCCACACCTCCACTCTGCCTGCCATCGCCGAGAAGACGGGGATCTGTAGAGGGGTAAAGATATAGCGCGGCTTCTCCCTAAAGCTTTCGGGAGTGTACCTCCTCCGAAGCGGTCATCAGGGGAGCGGCCGAGCGCTTAACTGACGCGCTGACGCGCGACGCCCCCACTTCTTCATCATGCGTAAAGTGCAGCTCACTTGGGAACGACGGACGAAAGACAAGAAGCAAACAGGACCAGCGCTGGTCACATGATGAAGTTGTACCAGCTCATGATGAAGATGGACCATGATGAAGGTGTACGAACTCTCTAAAGTTGCTATATTGTGGTCCCCACTTCTGCCAGGTAAACAAGGAAGACAGGGAAGACCCTACGTACACTCCGTTGTTGAAATGTTGCCGAACAAAAGAAAAACACAAAGCAAGATCAGTTCGATAGACACAACACCATATAAATATGTGTTGCGGACGAAATTATTCCAAAACTGCAGCTTGCTGCGAACGCGTTTTCACTTTTTTCGGTACCTGGTGCTGACACTAATATCTACACTTTCATTGCTCGGCATACCGTATGTCTCCTTAGAGAAAGGCTTTGAGGCAAGATTTTAGGGGCGAAGCTCCTTAAGGCGGCACCCATTCGTCCCTCGTAGTCGTAGTCGTAGTAGTCGTAGTGCGTAACCAGTCTTACGCTTTGACCTCCAAGGTGGTGCTGTTGGGAGATTTTTCCTGTGCGTTGTGGAACAATAAAAAATTCGCAGCGTGCGCGTTAACTAAAAGCCGAATTCTTCTGTCTCTCATTCCCCATTAGCAGCCATTGGCATGTTCCAGTAGGAAACGTTAGTAGAAGTAGAAGTGTAAGTGTTAGCTAAAAGCCGACTTCTTCTGTCTCTCATTCCCATTAGCAGCCATTGTTTACCTCCAAGGTAGTGCCTGGTGAGATTTCTCCTGTGCGTGATTAAACAATAAAATTTTTGTTCAAAACGCCGTTGATTGATGAAATAAACCAACGAAAGACGCCAGATGTTTTGTAAAAGCAAAACGAAAGAACGCCAGATGTTTCTATAGCAAAACGAAAAGACGCCAGCTGCTTAACGAAAGACGCCAGATGTTTTCTAAAGCAATGGTTTTCTAAACAATGAAAATTCACAGCGTACATGTAAAATAATGTGAGCTGCAAGTCATCATAACTCATCGAACCTTTAGTATAAACGCGCCCGATCTCACGTCGGTGATGATGTACTGGGCAGAATTCACGGAAGATTCACGGTTTACCGACGAACCTCCGCAGCTTCGCCCACTCATCATCATTCACTCCGTGGATATGCTGTGATTTTTAGGGGCGAAGCTCCTTAAGGCGGCACCCGTTCGTCCCTCGTAGTCGTAGTCGTAGTCCGTAACCAGTCTTACGCTTTGACCTCCAAGGTGGTGCCGGTGGGAGATTTTTCCTGTGCGTTGTTGAACAATAAAAAATTCGCAGCGGTAGCTACAAGCCGACTTCTTCTGTCTCTCATTCCCATTAGCAGCCATTCTTTACCTCCAAGGTAGTGCCTGGTGAGATTTCTCCTGTGCGTGATTAATCAATAACAATTTTGTTCAAAACGCTGTTGATTGATGAAATAAACCAATGAAAGACGCCAGATGTTTTGTAAAAGCAAAACGGAAGAACGCCAGATGTTTCTAAAGCAAGAGGAAAAGACGCCAGCTGCTTAACGAAAGACGCCAGATGTTTTCTAAAGCAATGGTTTTCTAAACAATGAAAATTCACAGCGTACATGTAAAATTAAAGTGAGCTGCAAGTCGTCATAACTCATCGAACCTTTTGTATAAACGCGCCCTATCTCACGTCGGTGATGATGTACTGGGCAGAATTCACGGAAGATTCACGGTTTTTTTCAACGACTGTAGCTCACGGGTTACAACATGGTGGATCGCTAAGCAGAAATGTTTTAATCTTTATTCAATAGTTTATTTAAAGAATATAATATCAATGGCGGTCATAAACTAGAGCCTTTGAAACATATATTGTCGTTATTCCTGTCAATATATGTTTACATCTCATAGTTATTTTTACCAAACAAGTTAGGAGAGAGTGGTGCATGAATTTGTGGAAGCGTGCATCAGTGAATTTTACTGTTATAATTATATAAAATTTATGATGGAAATGGTGGAAATTCTGGTGGGTATGATGGACAACGTGGTGTACATGGTGGGAGTAATGGTGGACATCGTGGGACCCTTGGTGGGCGTGCTGGGAAAGTTGGTGGTTTGGTGGACACTCGGTGGGCATAATGGGTAGGTGGTGGAGACACAAAGTTGGTGGGTGGTGGAACAATTGGTGGGTGTGCTGGGTGGATGCAGGGATGCTTCGTGTTTGGTGGGAGACCCGGTGGGCAAAGTGGGTGGGTGGTGGCATACTTGGAGATGTGCCGGGTGGATGCTGGGTGCAATAGATTTGATAATAGAACATGAGGAGCCTGTGTCGATGGACACGTACGTTGGTGATTATGGATGCTTCGTGATCAGCTGCATTTATGATGCATAGAAGTACTCATCCGAGAAAACTACCGAATTGTTATGATACAACTTTGAACCCTAGGACATTGTGCATCAACTGTCAACGCGCATCTATAGGTGTTTCCTTGCAGGGGCGTAGCCAGGGGGGGGGGGGTTGGGGGTTCAACCCCCCCCTCCCCCCGAAATTTTTCAATATTGCATGTGTATATACAAACGCACGCACGAACATATATAAAGTATGGTTGAACCCCCCCCCCCCTCCCCCGAAAAAAATTTCTGGCTACGCCCGTTTCCTTGCATTGAAAATGGAAGTGAGAAGAGTTCACTTCTGAACCAACGAGCGAGAGGCAAGCGCTGCACATGACATTTAACTGACGAAAAACAAGCAACTCGATCGACCGCTAGCGTATTGGTTCGTATTGTTAGCTCGGCGGTGCACTTGCACGAGTACATCTTTATTACTTGCTCGGCTCCTTACCGTGTTTCAAGAACACACTTTATCCTCAGCAGCCCCCTTTAGACAACTTTACGAAAAGGAAGCCTCCGTAAGGTAGATTTCGAAGTACCTAAGGCTTACGCTATCCAGCATGGCGATATGTGTGTATTTGCGTACAATGCACGACATCCGCAACAATAAAAAGAAAAAAAAAAGCTTCGAAGCAATGTGCGAGCAATCACACGTATCGTATTTCATCGAGGTTACATATCACGCGTGGAAAGGCGATGAAGCTGGCACGATTGAGCCACAATTTGAACAAACATCAGGAGCCTCAGTATCGGCAAAATGCTGCTGTCTTCGCTCCTCGAAAGTAGCAAGATGCGAAAACGGAGCTCACCGGTCGTAAACGCTTCTTCCGTGTGGTCAGCCTTTCGATTTCTTTGGAATAATCCCAACTAGTCCGCTGGTAGTCCTCGGTGCGTAAATCTAACGGCAAAAGTGCTAACACCGACCGAAGTAAATAAACACAAGTAAGGAAATGAGAAACCCTTACCCATTTATTAGAATAAAGCTGAATTAGGACACATTCAGAAGGAGGTAATATTCACCACACAGGCACATCGTTCACGCGCATTCACTTCGGTTCGCACAGACCGTCCGTTTCTCTACCGCTTGTCGGCCGCGAGAACGGCCAGAACACGGCCACACAACACGTCTCTTCCTCCACATAACCACAAACAACAACACGGGGACATTACGGGAATTCAGCCTTGAGACGTCCCCCTTTCCCGTGAGGACGCAAGCCGAATGGAGGGAAACAGGCGGGAGCCCGGGCTCAACGAGGGGACCGCACACAACGCCCTTCACTTTGTTATAGCTTACGAATGCAAACGTAAGTACCGTGCAACCACCAGCACAAACACGTGCATTGAACGTACACAAATGAAACGACGGGAAATTTAGCAAACACGTTATTGTGACGGCTAGTGTTTAGCCGAAAAGAAAGTTTAGCCAACAAGAGTCAGCGAGTCGGCAACGCTAGCAACGCGCAAAATGCCCGTCTGACACTAGCGGTATTTGCTTTCAGTAGCTTAAATGCGCACTTGATTTAACCTTTTGTTGTAGGATTAAGTTATACGCGCATGAATGGATGATTTCAATCGTAAAAACGTGCATAGCTTCGCTCCCATAACAGTCACTAATACGGATAAGGGCGTCTTTCGTTAGGTGCCCTTAAAATGTCCTAAGGTGGGTCTTTGAAAGGTCGCTTTACCTTTTCTTTCACTTTACCTGAAGTTCTCCTTACGAAAGGCCGCCTTTAGGCGTAAGGAAAGAAATGTTTGTGATTACGAGTGGGAGCTGCAAGTATAACCACTAGCAGCTCGCGATTGACGACTATGAAGTCTAAGCAACAGTTCGAAATAAGGCAACAATTTCGTGCAGTGCGTTCACATCATCCCAATATTAAGATTTCCCACGGCGCATATGTCATCAAAAAGTTATGTTGGAGTAACGTGTGCCCTTCGCGCGAAGGGCACGTGACGGCACTGGTGAAACAGTGAGAGCGCCCAAGGCACAACGCGAAGCGGCAGACATATGCTGCTTTACCCATGCATTTACAGCGGACACAATTCTTCATAACTTCCTTCTGGCAGCTGTGCCACAATTTCCTAATGCATGTTGCACGAACGATGTGATTTCGTGCATTAAGAAACGGCACAAAAATGCATCGCACAGCACATTTGCACTGCGTACTACGTGCACCCGTGGGCACCGAGATGAAAACGTTTCCGTGTATTTTGAACCACGTATACAACTCGCGAAAAACGCAATCACGGTTAGTTACCTTTTGTATTGTGCTTCCGCGTGATGGGTATGCTATGTCAACGCCCCGCTATAGCCCCGCGATGAAGCAAAACGCATTGAGCTGCACCAAGCGAGAAGCAATGAACCAAATGGTTCAGAGCAGACTCGCTTTTGTATTAATAAATGAAGTTAAGGCTGAAGGTAAACATTCATTAAGCTGCGGATGTAATTACATGACAAAATGTTCGTGAATGCATGATGTGCATTTTCACATCGCAGTCAAAGACCGACCTCCCCTGAACAACTTCACTAACTATTCCGCTAGATCTGCATAAATTGCTGTAAATTTCAATGACAGATTGATGAGACAAATATATAAGATAGCGCATTTCCTTCTTGCAGCGTTAGCACTCGCGTTTGAGCTATTTGTAGCAACGTACACACGATTTTTCTGTTCATATGTCGATACCGAAACTGAAACTGAGGTGGTGGCGGCGTGGTGGCGCTTGTGTCGCCAACATCGCCGGTAACCAACATCGACGGCAACCTGCAAAGAGCGGTTGTCGACGCAAACAAAGAGATATGGCAGATGAGTAGAGAGAAAGGCATCGAGGTAGTGGAAATAAACAGAGAGGTGCACAGGTGGGGTGGTTTTCGAAGAGACGGAATACACTTCGATAGGAGGCTTGGCCATGAGGTGGGTTGGCGTCTTGCAGGACGCGCAGTAGCTTTTTTGGGGGGCACGCGGGCCCTTCGGTGCCCATGGTAGCTTGTAATGAGGAAAACAACCAGGGGGACTCTTTGACAGGTAGTATAGCGAAAAAACAGAGAAAAGGTAAAAGAAGGGAGAAGGCGCGTGTTGCAATTAGTTACATTAACATGCAGGGTGGCAGAAAAAAGGCAAAATGGTTAGAGATTGAGGGACAGTTAAACAAGGAACAGATAGGTGTTTATGCGGTTACAGAAACACACCTTAGAGACTTGGAAGAGCCACCACATATTGAAAATTATGTTTGGGAAGGATGTAACAGGATCACATCAGAAAGGAGAGGTGGGGGGGTTGGAATGCTAATTCATAGCAGAACGAAATGGGAGAGAGTGAAACAAACGTGTTCAGAGCACATGTGGGTTTCGGGCACAGTAGGTGGAAAGAAAACGTGGCTAGGTGTAGCTTACTTGTGGACAGGCAATAACTGCAGAGAAAAGAATCTGGAGATAGTGAAATGCATAAGCACCGATATTAAAGAATTTGGTCATGATGCCGAGATAATCCTTCTAGGGGACATGAACGCTCACATTCATGACCTTGACGGATATTCAGACACCAATGGCAAGTTATTGCTAGATCTCTGCGAGCAACATAGTCTTGAGATAGTTAACGTGGGGCCTAAGTGTGAGGGGCAGATCACGTGGGAAGTCAGAAACAGGCAATCGAGCATTGATTACTGTCTCATGACAGAAGGAATATATGACAAACTTAGAGAGATGAGAATAGACGAAGAAGGCATTAACAGCTTGGGTAGTGATCATAAACGCATAATATTACAAATGGGATATAAAACTGAAAATAAGAACATAGAATCAAAGTTTGGCAGCTCGTATCTAAATGACAAACAAATAACAAATATAGCCGCAAGAGTCGAGGAAAAAGTAGACGAACTACCAGGCAAAGACTGGAAGTATAGTGAGCTGCTACATGTAATCACGAAAGAAATGGAAATAGAGAAGAAAACTATTTGTTGGAAAGGAAAGAAAAAGCCAAAAAGTTGGTGGAACAAAGAAATCCGGGAAGCGATCGATATGCGACGTCAGGCATCACGGGAGCACAGACAGGCAAAAAAGGAGAAGCGGCCACAGGACGAAGTCAACCAAATATGGGAAATATATTTAGAGCAAAAATCCATTGTGCAGAAATTAGTCGAGGCAAAAATTAAAGGTGAAAGTGAACGCTGGATGACAGAGATTCGCGAAAAGAAGAAGGCCGCGCCTAGGATATTTTGGAGCCACCTAAAAGCGCTGGGTAGGAAGTCTGTCACAATGCAACAACATATGGTAGATGAAGGAGGAAATAAATTCGAAGGATATGAAGCGCTAGGTTACATCCGAAAGATAACAGCCGATTCGTTTAAAAAGGTCCCCCAGGGGATTCCCCCGGTGAGTAAAAGTACGCAAAGGAGTGCAACCGACGAAGATGTAGTACTAGAGAATTTCAATTGGAAGAAGGCCGAAGGAAAAATTCCTAAGCGCACTACTCCGGGCTTAGATGGGGTTCCCGTCAGCCTCATTAACGAACTCGGGCATAACACTAAAGAAGCACTGCTGAAAGCCGTAGAAAAGTGCTTACAGGAGAGGGAAATACCAGACAGTTGGAGAAAAAGTAGAATGAACTTAATCTATAAAGGCAAGGGAGAAAAGGATAACATTCGCTCGTATAGACCGCTAACAATAACATCAGTGCTATACAGGTTGGCGATGCAGGCAGTAAAATTAAAAATAGAAGCGTGGGTAGAACAAAATGATATATTGGGAGAACTTCAGAATGGATTTCGAATCGACAGGCGGTTAGACGATAATCTGTTTGTTCTTACCCAGTGTATAGAAATATCTAAAATAGAAAACAGGCCCTTATACGTAGCTTATCTAGATATCACCGGGGCGTATGACAACGTTAATCAGGAAATTTTGTGGGATATATTGAAGGAAGTGGGCATAGGTGACGACTGTGTACAGCTTTTGAGGGAAATATACCGAGGAAATACAGTTTGTATAGAATGGGAAGGAATAAGTAGCAAGGACAGCGTTGAAATTAGCAAGGGGCTGAGACAGGGATGCCCTTTGTCCCCGCTGTTATTCATGCTGTACATGGCGAGGATGGAAAAAGCGCTAGAAGGTAGCAACATTGGATTTAATTTGTCACACAAACAGGTCGGAGCGATGGTTGAGCAGAAGCTTCCAGGTCTATTTTATGCTGATGATATTGTCTTATTTGCGGACAGTCAAGATGATATACAGCGACTGGCAGATATATGCGGAAGGGAGTGTGAGGCTCTAGGACTAGGATTTAGTGCAACAAAATGTGGATTGATGGTATTCAATGATCACGGAGACCATACGGTATTAATACAGGGCCAAAAAATACCGAGGGTAAGCGAGTACAAGTACCTCGGAGTATGGGTAAATGAGGGGGATAGATATATGGAGGTACAAGAGAAAGCATCGGTAGCAAAGGGAAAGAGGAATGCTGCAATTATGAAGCACAGAGCTTTATGGGGATACAATAGGTACGAGGTGCTTCGAGGGCTGTGGAAGGGTGTGATGGTTCCGGGGCTTACATTTGGGAACTCAGTGGTGTGCATGAAGTCAGAGGTGCAATCAGGAATGGATGTAAATCAAAGGACGGTGGGCCGCCTCGCGTTGGGCGCTCACGGGAAGACGACAAATGAGGCGGTAAAGGGTGATATGGGATGGACAGGCTTTGAAGTGAGGGAAGCGCAGAGCAAAATGAGATTCGAAGAGAGGCTGAGGAAAATGAAGGAGAGTAGATGGGCAGAGAAGGTTTTCAGGTATTTGTATAGAAAAAGCGTTGACACGCAGTGGAGAAAAAGAACTAGGAGGCTCACCAGTAAATATACGGCTGGCAGTGCGGGCGATATGGCAACAAGGAGCATTAAGCGGAAGGTCAGAGAGGCGGAGAGGACTTATTGGATGACAGCGATGGAAAAGAAGCCGGCTCTGAGTAACTACCGAAAAGGAAAAAACGAAATAAGGAGGGAAAGGTTTTATGATAATTCAAGGGGAAGCGCTTTACTGTTTGAAGCAAGGTCGGGCTGCCTTAGAACGCGTAGTTATAAAGCGAGATTTAGTAACGAAGAAGAACAATGTACATGCTGCGGGGGAACTAAGGAAACGATGGAACATGTACTGATTGAATGTGGCGATATTCACCCAGGTATACGTGTGGGCACGAGTCTACATGAAGCCTTGGGTTTTAGGGACAACAATGGAAAGCTGAACACGTCCGCGATAGAAATAAGTAAGAGACGGTTAGAGTATTGGTGGCAGAAAAGTAGAGATAAAGAACAAAAATAAATAATGGGGGAAAAATAAGGTCATTTTGCCTTAAGAGGCAGAGAGATGGACCGTGAATTTATATTTTTTGGTATAATAACATAGATTTAATCAATGTAGATAAGGTATTAGGCCAACATGAAACAAGGAAGTTTTTTTTTTTTTTTTTTTTTTCTTCGAGCCTGGTGGCAGACATGTCACCGCCCCGTTTTAAAGGGGACGCTCATAGCATCCATCCATCCATCCATCGCCCTGTCGCTTTTTTTTTTCTTTCCAAACATGGCGGCGTCCTGCATTTCGTGTGTGCGTCGTAGTGTCGAGTTTTGTTCATGCGGTCGACCTTTACTGCGTTACCTCGCATTGTGT
This sequence comes from Rhipicephalus sanguineus, assembly GCF_013339695.2. Classification (NCBI taxonomy): domain Eukaryota; kingdom Metazoa; phylum Arthropoda; class Arachnida; order Ixodida; family Ixodidae; genus Rhipicephalus; species Rhipicephalus sanguineus. The sequence goes on from NC_051184.2 coordinate 137,351,052, forward strand.
GTTGTGTGTTGCGGTTACTGACGTAAGCGCAAGTTCTTCACTGAGTATGATCCGCGGCACCGTGCAAATAGTCACCAGATGCCGGCCGTGCGACTCCGTTCTCTGCGACTCCTTTGTTCGGTGTGATCGAGGGACGTGATTCTTAGCTTTGGAGACCCTCTTTACACCGTGCCCTCTTCAAACGTTTCCACACATCAGTGAGTAGCAGCACCGCAATCTTTACTCGACGGCACGCTCCGTGGGCCTAGAAAATGCCTTGACGGTCGAGCACTTCGGGAGCTATACCGGCGGACAGCCGGATGCGGGTAGCTTGGACGTTCCTTGCTCTGCGCATCGCTTGAAAACCGGCGGTCATCCTGCAGTGCACGCTTCCAGCGTGCTTTCTTGCCAGAGGTAAGTGATTTTGAATGTTACGCTTCGTACGTTGTCAGTCGTTCTTATTGTAGTATGCGTTGTCGCTGAAGGAAATCGCATAACTTGTTGGTACCACATATCGTTGTTGTGTGCATGGTGCTTGCGCACGACGTTTGTCCAAGAGCGTAGTCAGTAGTTATATAAAGTTTTGGTAATTAGCTCGTGCGCACGCACTGCGCTATGTTAAAATTTGCTGAAAGGAGACATTTTTCTCAGACACACCATCGTCATGTGTTTTATGCGTGCAGTTTACACTTGTCAACTTACTTGGGGTAAAGCAATGAAATCGAAGCTTGATTTATTTCTTTCTTTTGAAGGAACTCTAAAGGAATGATCTCCAGCCACCGTGTTGAGCCATGAGCCGTGAATCAGTACAGTGGGAGAAATAAAGTGTATGTAGGGATATTTTCTTTAGGCGTGCATTTTGTGCGTCCTTAAGTAACGTGACCGTCAAAAGCGTTTAGGTTAGCACTCTTGGACATTGTTTGTCGTCTTTTAAGCAATAGCTAAGGTGGATTTGCTAAAGCAATTTTGCAGCATGACACTGTATTTAGTTTAGTCAGTTTGACCCATTTTTATGCGTGTTGACCTAATTTGGCAAGGCGTACTCTCATCTGAATTTGCTATTGCTTTCGGCACTGTATGTGCGTTCGTGCATTGCAGTTACCTGTGACAGTGGTATTACGTGCAAAATTCGTGAGCACGGGGTGTTGCTGGCACCCCGTGTTCATGAATTTTTCATCTCTTCCAGCTCCCATCTTACCCTCAACTTCTGCCTTTATTGGATTGGTATTACTTGTTTCCTAACTTCTGCAGCTGTATAGCTTGTGGTAAGCACTCATCACTGTGTTTATGTGCTAGTGCGTTTATGTAAAACCATTCATACACTATTCGCGCTCTACTGGTGGAGCGATAGGTGGACTGCAGTTTTCCATGACGCTGGTAAGTATCATAAAGCACCACTTAAACAGCGCTGTAATCGTACCCACAAACTAGAGCTCAGGCTCTGTTACGGCACCATAAATCTTATTTGCTAAAGTATGCTAAATTGCGTAAAGTATGCTATAAATGTGGTTGCACATTGTGTATGTTGCTAAGGGCACAAACAAGCCACCCTGCATCTAAGGTAGATAATATGGCACTCACATGGCTTGTTTCGTTGAGCGTGCAACGTGGCATAGACCAGGAATGAAGCGCCGTGTCATCGAATTCTTTCCTCACCTATGCCGTGCTGCACGTTCAGCTGAATATGATAACGTAGCAACTCGCCCAACTTCCCGTGTTAATCCACTGACATGGCACAGTGAAACACTGGCATGCGGAGCTTTGTTGGATGTAAAAAGACATGTAGACCACAGAAATTCTGCAAAAACTCAGCAATTTTCATCAAGCACAAAGTGTATTTCTCATAAATTATGTTGAAGGCAGCAAAGCACATGCTGTTGACATTCATTCAGTAGAATCCATGGGAAAGTGTATTGAGCAATAATCACATGTACGATGAGGCTTTAAAAATTTCAGATAACATTTATTCACATTTTCTTAGATGGGTAATTGTGGAATGCCCATTATAGCATGTGGCTGACAAGGATGTGTGTTATTAGTGAAATATATTGACCTCCCTCATATTATTTTCTGTCTAACACATAAGCTAATCAGTGCATAATGTGTTCCATGATGAACGAAGTTAAAAATATCCCTGTATTTGTCAGTCCCAATTATTATTCAGTGCATGGTTTGCGTGAGACCATGCCTGCTTGGCATAACCTCTGAGTTGACTGGTAACAGCCTTATTACACAACCTTCTCTCAAAGCCTGTCCTACCAGATTTCTTTGGCAACAAACCAGACCAAATTCTTGGCAATGCTTTAACAAAGAAATTGTTGCAGCCACCTCCCCTGCTGGTGATGACCATATGCAGCCAATGCTGATGTGAACCCGAGTGATTAACAAATGCAGGTAGGTCACAGCTCTGCTGTAAACAATTTTGACATTATTGTTATCACAGATCAAACTTGCGATTTATGTGTGACTACTCACATGTGGTGAGGTTCAATAAGTTTCATCTGCTACGCGCGAACATAGGAACATGTAGGAGTGGTAATGTGGAGTAGGAATCTTCTATAATACATAGGACATATGTGCCACACATCAACATCAAATTTAAAATGCATTTAGATCTGAAGCTGCTCAATACTAAAGTGTGTCGTTTCATTTCTAGGTCTAGTTTAATCTATAACAACAACAACCTATATCAGGCACCAAAACAGCCAAATTTGTCAAGTCTAGAAACCGGTTACATTGTTGTGTTGCTGTTCCGTGTATTCCTGTGTATCAAGGATTATTCCTGTTTCCATTTGCATGTTTAGTAATGGCACCGCCCATAATTCCTGCACTGATTCAAGGAAATAGGGCCACATTCAGGCAATTTGGCTTTCATGTATACAACCTTGTACAGCAAAGAGATTTGTGTGTTATTGCTAGAGGGTCATGATGAAGATAGCACAGAATACCACACACAAATACACACCATGCAGGGGCCTAGCCAGAAAATTTGTTAATGGTAGCGGCCTTGCTATACTTCATGTTTTTTTGTGCATGTGTTCGTATGTGTGTGTGCGTTTATATGAACATGCAGCATTTCTAAATTTTGAGGGAGCTTGAAATCCCTCATCCAGTTATGACAATCACGCCATGACTTGTGATGTTTTGTGCAATATTTCATTCTTTTTTGCTGTTTTCATTTCAACATGTGTGAACGTTCCTGGAGCACCATTTTGAAGCTTTCCTACATATTCAAAGTTAGGTGGTGTTCTCACGGCGCTCTTTTTTATAATGCTACAGCACTTTTGGGCAATACAAGAAGCACAATTACACACACTATTGACCCTTGTAACATTTTCCTTCTCATTGTGAACCAAGTAGGCCTGCAATCAATCCTTGCTTTTGTTGTTGCATTGAACGTTACACATGGCTCTGAACATTCTCTCCTAGAGTTGAATTTTCGTGGTACTTTGGCGACACCTCATGCCAGCGAGAGATACCCGTGGCATAAATGCATTTGTTGCAGATAGGCACACAAAAGCAATGCTTCCTGAGGCGTACAGTGCCTATCCATACTTTGTACACACATCTTCAAAGCCATATGATTTTGGTCATGAATGCCAAGTGGAACACGACAAAGAGATTCCTCCTATTGCGGTCTCCCTGGTACCAGTGAGTGGCACCATGGTGAATGTTACCATACTATGAACTTCTTTAGCGCCGAAATTCGATCAAGGATGGAGATACCCTGTTAGAATCTATACCAGCCAGGCTAAACTTTTTTTAATGCATTGAGTGACACGTGCCAAGGGATGTGGATTTGTTGAGTTTGACATCCCAGAAATTAACAGTAGCACATTTGTTCTTATAAAATGGTATTTTCGGTGGCCTCGAACCAAGCATTGCTGAGAAAACACATTCCACAAATACACAGCAGCAATGCACAGCAGGGTGATTCCACGAGAGATCAAACATGCCTGTCTGGTCGATATTTTTGTTTTGCCTGGGTTTTTTGTGTTATGTGGGCACACTCAAAGTGCAGTGAACCGAACATTTTATTCTCCCAGAGTGGCAAAAAAATACTTGAAGGTGGCGGTGCGGGCCTCTTGTTTTTGCTCACGGCAATGTTTTCGGATTTCACGGCAGAATTTAACGCGAACTATGAATGACGTGTTGAAAATTTTTTTCCTGGTTTTAAAATGCAATACTGTGAATTATATCCATGCATTTTTTATGCCGTTCTCAAAAGGAAGAAAATGTGAAAAAATGGCAAACACGGTCGAAATAAAAAAAGTGTGCTAAGCTTGAGGCACCTTGGCGCCTTTCCTATTTCAAACAGAAATTTCAAAACAGTGTAAATATAGAAAAGAACCTTTGCAACATTTATATGGAAGATTATTTTTTTACGGGCAATGCAAAAAAAAGAAAAAAATAGTTAAAGAAGCGAGTTTTTTCAAAAAATAAAAAATCCGGTCTGAATTTTGACGACAATTTTTTATTGAAGAGCGCTTCTGTCAATGAACACACAGTTTTAATATCATATGTCCTCATTTGCTTTGTTCACGAGATATAACGGTTTAAAATGACCCTTGCTGTGTGTGGTCACTTTAGTGCGACTGATGGTTATCAGCTTGCATTGTGCGTAAATCTCAGTTTTAATTATTCTGATGCAGCAAAACCATGCTATGGTGGCTGTTCGTCAAGAAAAATATGTTCTCAGATTTTATTGGTGCCTAGCGTATGCGAAAGTGGGCTGCTGCCGCCCTCTAGAAGGTGAATAGGACTCTTTGTGGAACAATTTGGAGTCAGTAACTATCAATTTTTAAGTAGTGTCAAAACAATCCAACAATTTCAGCTTTATGAGAATGCACATTCAGGCACTGCAGGAATGACTGTTCTTTTAAGATATGGTGTCATTTTTTATAGGCTAAGCGATGAGTCACTCACACACATTGCCTTGTGCCATATGGTGCATCACTACAATTTTCCTTCTTGTGTTGTATTTTTTAGAAATCTGCTAAAAGGAGAGGGCAAGCAAACGTGTTACAATGAGCAACAGCTGTAACCTTCTTTTACACTCTTTTTATGAAACTCGCTCTGTTATTGAAATGTTGCATTATTTGAATAGCTACTCAGCCAGACATGATGAATGCACATTAGCTTGTGTGCTTATTAGTGTCCGGATTCTTCAAAATATAAAAACAAAAAAAAATGTATATTCTACAGAAAAGGCCGTCAATAGGTGCATCACATATACTTCATTTTGCCCATCAAAACAACATGTCTTTTGCGACTCACTTCTGCGGAATCTGTGTGGAGGAAGCGTAATAATGAAAGACAGTTTTCTCGTTCAAAAAAAGTTATGTTTGTCTAGATAATTGTGCCTTGCATTTTTTTTGCTCATATTTGTTAACCACATTTGCATCCTTGCAGTGCACAACTCAATCAGTAGTGTGCTTGATTGGGAGTGCACTGGTTGGTGCAATATAAAAGGCAATAAAACAGCATTAGACAGGATGTGAAGATGACACACACGCCACTAGGAAACAAGGCAGTCAGAGCCAATGTGAACACTTTTCTAGGTCTTTGGCCTAAAATGAAGTATATGCAATAGCAACCTCCTCTCTACTAATACATATAAGCCAACGCAAAGAAAACTGGTGGCGTGGCCGACGTATCATTTTATTTTGCACTTCTTTGTTGACTATGTCATTGCACTGTCGTAAGCAGCTATCTTGGCAAGGGGGTTTAATAAAACTGTTCACCATGCTCGTCAACTTTGTCTCGGGTATTTAGCCGGGAGAGAGCGATAGCTTGAGCCATTTTCACAGCTGATTGGGGAAGTCATGTATGTACTGTTGATCATCATTCAAAGCCGCATAACCTTTCTATGTCATCGACGTTTGTAAATATTAATCGTCTCACAGTTCCAGATGAAGTGCATTTATAAAGTTTCTGCCAGGTATTGTTATAAAAGTTGCACGCAGATAACCTAGTAGGTAACAGCCAAAATGCATTCTCACACACTGACGATGCATCTTGTCAAATTTACTTATGTTTGTAGCTTGTGGATGCTTCAAGAATTATTTCTTGGAAACTTTTTAAAATATCTGACTAGCAGCTTATACGAGCTCGTGCTTTTTAACCTATATGCATTTTTATAGTAAAAACATTATTTGTATTGTTTTGTTTAATATTTTGTATTGCGTTTTTGCTCTAGATCTGCAAAGGAGCTGTCCTGAGGCACCATGCTTACTCAAGTCATGCAGCGAGAGTCAGGTAAGTGTTATGTTTCACCTTCCTGCAGCTGTGTTCGTGGTTCACTTGCAAAACTGTCATATTTTCATGAATTGGCAATGTGGGGACATTTTCTTCAAGACTGCGGTTGAGCAGCAAATGGTCGTGCCACTTTTCACCATCCTAAATTAAGGTAGGCATGCAAACACGGGCACAAGAGAGAAATCGGGACAACAGAATTGCTGACTAACAGCTGAATAAATGCAGAGCGGCTGAAAAGAAGGTAGACACAGACACTTACCTGCACACGGGCATGGTGTGACACTTATTAATCTGGCAGATGTGGGGCTTTACGTGAGAGAAATGTGTAGGCATTTGATTCATTCTTTATACAAGTTATTCGACGGCTGCCTCAACATGCACTTCCACTGGTATTAATGTGCCAGGCATATCGATACTAGCGAATAGTAGCTTGCATTCATCGAATTTTGGTGTGCATATACACCCTCGACAATGCAAAAATAAGTGTGGTAGCCACTGGTTTACGACCTCTTACGTTCCGTTAATCTCTGAATAACACAGCAGCCCATCTGTCCTATGTAGAAACAGCCACAGCTACAAAGAACTTTATAAACAAGAGCTACACAGCAATCAGTAAACTAGTGGGTGTGTCTTGCAAAAAAATATTTGAGTCTGCCTTTTGTCTATTCCCTGCTCATTATTTCTCAGTACAGTGGCGCAAATCTTACCTGGCCCATTGGCAGCCTTAAGGGCAACATTAATGCCTTATCTACTTCCCACTTTCTTTAGCCTATGAGATAATCACTGAATGTAAGGAACACCTAAGACTACGCTTGTTGCTATTGCTTTCTGCAACCACATTCAGACGTAGCAAAATGTGCTTCTTTAAACATTGAGCTACCGAGGCTACTACAACGCAAGAATGACCTACATCTAATAGATGCCTAACCAGTTCATTAAAGCTGGTGCTCATTGTGTTCACACAGGACTTGGTGAGAAAATACTTATGGCATGACACAGCAATGCCAGTACTATTCCTTAGAAACTTAGAATGCTTGGATGAGAAGTTGAACAGTAGTTTGGAAGATCTAGGAGCATACTGCCATCACACGTGGTTCCACAGAAACACTAAGGTAATGTCCTGCAATTGTACTATTCTGTCATTCTGAGCCAATTATTTAGTAAGGTTCAGCCCTCGTTCAATTACATGAAATTGTCTATTCACTGAGGTAACCGCGGTTTCAAGTTTATCACCGCTACAAAAAAATCAATCATGTAATTGTCCACGTAATGAAAAACCTCAATAATATATTTCCCTAAGGCCTCCTCTAAGCGATTGTCAACTGTGCTAAGGTATAAATCACTGAGAATTGGGGCATCTTTAAACCAATGCAAGTTCAATTCTGCGCATGTTACGATTACTTGATATTTTGTTGTGGTTACCAATTTGAATCCATGGTTACCTCAATGATTGAACAATTTGAGTTAAATGGAGGATGGCCGAAGTTTACTGAAATATTGCTTCAGAATGATAGTATACAAACTTTAGGCATTTCATTAACATTTCAGGAAAACCACGTTTGCTACCAGTATTCTTCTGGATCTTCAATACTGTTGTAAAACTTCAACTCCATGCATTCTAAGCTTAGAAAAAAACGCTATTTTCATGTCATGCTTTAACTCATCTCTCACCAGTCTGTACACAAAATGAAGGCCAGCTTTAACGCACAGGTTACGCGTCCATTAGATGCAGGTTATCCTCGTTTCGCAATAGCCACTGTCACTGAACTTTTAAAGAAGCCGACTGTGTCAGGTGCAAACATGGATGCAAAAATTAACTATAACAAGCGTGCCGTAGATATTCTTTACACTCATTGCTTATCTCACAGGCTAAAGAAAGTGGGAAGTGCATACAGTGTCAATGCTGTCTTTACGGCTGCCAATAAGCTACGTAAGATTTGCGCCACCTTGCAGAGAAAGAATAAACAGATAATAGACAAAACGTGCACTAACATTTGTTTTGTAGAACACACCAGCAAATTTACCAATTGCCGTACAGGTGTGGTATAATGTTTCTGTTCGCTGATGCTGCTTCTCCAAAGAGCAAATGGGCCGCTATGTTTACCAGAGATTAACTAAACATCAGGAGTCATAAACTGGAGGTTTACCATCTTATATAACCTTGCATTGTCGAGAGTGTAAGTGCAAGCCAAAATTCGATGAATGCGTAGTTTCATACAAGAGTGGAAATGTCAAAACCTGTAATGGTAGAAGCCTGGCATATCGATAGTAGTGGAACCGCATGTGTGAGCCAGCTGTCAGCTGACTTGCATGACGAAGAAATCAGATTCCTGAAGTGTTATCTCTCACGTAAAGCTCCAAGTGTGCCGGATTGATAAGTGTCTCCCTATCACGCAGATGCGTGTAAAGGTATTTGTGTCCACTTTCTTTTCCACCGCTGTATGCCTCTTCATTTGTTTGTTGGTGTTTGTGTTGACCCCACTTCTTGTGTCTGCGTTTGCATGCCTACCTTCGTTTCAAGATGAATCATTACCAATTTGTTCAGCTTTCTGTCATTCTAAATATTCTTCACCAGCTTTGAATAGGTTGAACATGAGTCCAGTATTGCCGTACGAACTGCGGAAATGGTGCCGAGCACATGTGGTAGCCTTTGAACTGCATGTGAAAGCCCGAGATTTCTGTTTCATCATTGCATGGCACTTATATTCATAAGTTCTAGCCAGCACATCAGCCCTCATCAAAAAGAGCACAGGAGAAATTTACCTATATACTTTCTAACTGCAAAGTAATCCAGATCTTGGAGTTTGTTTATAGTTCACAGTCAATCTGTTTGAAATGAATTGCACGGTTGACATGACCTCGGAACTTATACATTTGTGTGACATTTGTGCGAAGACATCATCCAGCCATCACGTCACTGTACATCCACAGTAAACAGGCAAAAATTCAACAAATGCACCTGTAAAGATCTGAAAGGTGTTCTGGAAAACACAGTAATGCCGAGGCTTTTTGTAAGAAATGTGGTCTGTATACATATCACTGATATTAAATGAAAGGGTGGCAGGATTGCATTGTCACACAAAAGTATGGCATATGTATGGGTTCTAATGTTGTGTAAACTTGGTGATGTTTAAGAATGGTCGACGAAGTATACGTTCTGGTTGATCATTTAATACACTAGACAAGAACGAAGAAGAGACCAAAACAACACCAGCAAAATTTCATTGATGAATCAGTACCACTTTGCCCAACTGTCAGTTCTGATGGTGCCCTGATTAGAATCTTTAGGTCAGTAGATGATTACCTTTTCTTTATTGAGTGCTGATGGTTCGAGGCTGCGGCAAATGCGCTCACTTTCTACGAAAAAAGTGATGCTAGTTTGAACGTCACGTCTGCTGTTCTGAGCAATGAATGCATTCAATTTGGGGACCCTAGCATATAGGTCAATGGCTGCTACACATGCTGGACATAAGCAGTCTGTTAGGCCATTTATATACTTCAGTAATTTTACCTTCATAGGTAAATTAGTAGAAGAGGAAATGAAGGCCAGTGTTTGACTTGTTGAATTTCATGCTAAAACTCAGCACATACATGTCAACATGACGTTGCGAATGTCACGTCTTTTATCGTATTTTGGCCACACTAGTTCGCTAAAATATTGTGAAACTTATGTTAAGATTTAGGTCTGTAGGAACACAATGTAAAGAATATTGCCCGTAGCAGGTGCTGGCAAAATCTGATGTCACGGAGAGCTCGTGCGGGAACATCTGTGCAGCGTCGCCTCGTGTATTTTCTTTTTGCGCATTGTCTTGCTTACCAATGCCAGAAAGCAGAGCTAGTTGGTAGGGATACGTGATAAAAGATGGTAGGCATACAACACGGACACAAGAGAGAAGTTGGGACAACACAAACGCTGACTAACCTTATTCGGCTAGTTGGTTAGTCAGCATTTGTGTTGTCCCGACTTCTCTCTTGTGTTCATGTTTGCATGCCTACCGTCTTTCATGAATCGCCTACCAAGCATCTTCTCGTGTAACGAGTGATATCTTTGGTACTCTGAAGTTGTTTGCACTAAATGACAGAAATTCTTTTCTCTTTAAAATCCTTTTAACCCATTTCCTACCACAGACGATCTGAGTTCGTACACGGTTTGTACTGCTCCTAGTGAAGAACTGGGCTCGTCCATGCTGAAAGAAGCGTTTGGGTGCGCTGCAATTAAGATATTCTGATTCAGTTTGCTGCGTTGTCTTTGACTTACACAGATAGTGCAGTAAAAAATATAAAAACACGGTCAAAGCATGCATTTTATTGAGGACGGGCGGGATTCTGGCAACTTGAATTAGAAAAGGGCGTACGTGCGCGAGTGCTGGCAACAGCTTTGTTCAGTTTGTTCGCTTAAGTTTTGTGGAACGAAGAATATCAGTGCCCCTGCAAGTGTGGCAGCGACTACAGAGAATATTTTTTTCTGCATCCTCAGATTTGGATGACCGCCGAATCTCAACGTATCGACAGTGCACGGCAATAGTTGTAAAGAAACCCCCAACGTCACGACGCGTCCATGGCTTTTTTTATGGGCTGCTTGTCCCCGCACATTATTACTTTTTCATTCCAGACATTTTCTGCACTAAAGAATGAATAAAAATTAGGGCACCTTCTGTGTTGCAGGACAGTGAAGCCAATCTTCCGCATACTTTCAAAAAATATTTTTCTTTTATCTTGCGAATAAAGTGCCTTTAAATAGTTTTTAGTTGTTTCGGGATACGTGAAATCAAATGGGCAAAGAGTTGAACTTGCTTGCATATTTTTGTCAAAGATTGCTGGAATAAGAAATAGCAATATGGAGTCTCAAAGCGCACAGCAAGGACATCCGTTGACGTACTTTGTAGCTAATGGGGTTTGCACACCAGCCTTGGCAATGAACTACGTACTAGAACGTTACGGACATGTGGACTGATTACGTGCTGCCTTTTATTTGACTTGATACAGTTTAAGCTTTTGGTCAAAGTGATTGCAACTGGTTTCATTGATGTTATTGCTCCAAATTTAGCGAAAGCAGCTTATTTGTTTTTATTCAATTCTGTTGTAGCATGCCTGGAAAAGTACTTCAAAGCACACCCCATCTGGCTGACTGCACCACCTCAAGAAAACTGCCTTTCTCCCATCTGCAAGTTCCTAAGAAGTTACTTTATGAAGCAAGCCAGCAGGGCGTGCGTGTTAGGCATGGCAGCATGGAGAACAAATAAACATAAGTATTTGGTGCAAGATGCATTCATTGATTCCGTGCTGCATCAACATGTGGCTACATGCTTGGCCACGTGTAGACACAGCAAGTAAACTCGTTAACCTCAATGGTAAAAGGTTGTCTATAATCACGTTGAGAAGCGCGATGTCTTATTTTTGTAAGTAATTGCATAGCTCGACTTTGACTCAGGCGTCCAACACCCATCGTTATCTACCCATTATCTGCCCATCACCCAGCATGCACCCAGTATGTCCATCACCCACCGTGCAGCCATCATCTGTCCATTACCCAATATCCACCCACCATCCGTCCACCGTCTGTCCGTCACCCAGTATCCACCCACCATCCGTCCATCATCCACCATCTGTCCACCATCCGTCCATCACCCACCATCTGTCCACCATGCGTCCATCATTACCCAGTACCATAATCCACCAAGATGATGGGCAATGGGTCCCATCATGCCCACCATTGGGCAAATTTTCAATAGGGGCGTGTAATTTCCGTATTTCTACTAAATTACTATACTTCTCATCGTCCATCGCCGTTTGTAGGAGGGACATCTCGGGCGCTAAGTTCTTTTTTTTTTTACATTTGATATCCTTCTTTACTTACTGCTAAAGAAATGTCGTCAAAGCGAAAGCTCGTGGAAGAGACGCATGCGTATATTTGCTGAAAATAATTTCAGCTTTACTAAATGTTGGGCTGCTTTTAGTACAGAGGCTTCGCTTAAGCTACACCCGCGACGCTGATCCTGCACGATAAATCGCTCGTTACGTGGATTGCGCCTATCCACGTGGCTGTGACAGCATAAACCCCCGAGTCTTTATCCACTGACGGTGAATAATTGCTGAAGCCCAGGAAACGGCAAAGCCAGCTTTATCGCCCTACCACGCTCAGAGCTCTGAGGTAGTACCTAGCGCATTGTGGGCCTGGCAAAGCACGAACAGCTCACTTACGCGAAAGGTAAAATTCTACAATTGAACGACGTGCTATGTTTAACACAGAGAGCAGCAAACGCAGGGGGCGAGCTGGCGTGATAATAAAGAACCTCCGCGCAGGGCTTGCATTGCCATTGCCGCAGTGGAATTCGTCTGAATGGCAAATATATTGTTCTATCTAATGCGAAAGCATAAGATTGTAGTATTGTGGATTCGAACCAGTCAAAAGAGGAAGTACAGAGCGAGAGAAGTAACACACGTAACTACTGGACAAAAACTGCCCTTTATTGAAAACAATCGTCTCTTAAGAAACCGAGGGGGCAGTTTAAAGCATAGCAAACGCCAAACAACATTCGTATCGTGATAAAACAAGTCAATATAGCGCCAATGCGATAGGAAGCTTCGTTCCTTCTGCATCAGTTAGATAGACGGTGTGCTTATGGAATAATCACTTTCATGCTGGTGTGATATACTTCCTGAATTTCGCGCTCAACCTTGCCTTTGCACATATACCAAGATTTTTAACCTTGGCAAAAAAGAAAAAAAGCGGGACGCACCTGCATTCCCGACAATGCCGTGGAATGTGTGCGCCATCAGGAGTGTTCAAATAATGAAGATGCTATCAGAGCCTATTCCTTACACACCGGCATGTTTGACCGATGTTACGTGCGCCACAACTCTCATCTGCGCTTCGTGTTTTGGCTGATTCCAATCCTCAAGCATATGTCCCAACTGACCCTTGATCCCAACTTTTCTGCAAGATTTTAGTTTTATCATGGCCTGTCACTAAGGCAAATCAAGTAATATATTTATTTTGTTATTTTACAGCAGACTTCTAATTCTCGAGCTTTGCCTTGAGCCGTAGATTGAAAATTATCCTCATCATGAACCGGCACGCGCTTTCGTCTTCCTCTTCTGCTTCGCTTCCAGAACACGTGCGTCAATTTTTTCGTCGTGGGATGATATAGCTATGATTGGTTGGAGGACGAGTACAAAGAGATACAAAGAATGAAAGGGAGAGAGAAAGAGAAAAGAAAGAAAGCGAGAGAGATAAATTCTTGGCGAGAAAAATTTCTTGGTGATATTCGAACCCGCGTACCCGCGATCCGAAGGCGGGCAAGAGGGTAGGAGAGGAAAGGGAGGGTAAGATGGAGGGAAAAGTGGAGGAAAGCATGACTACAGAGAGAGAAATAGGTAGAATGAAAAGGAAGAGAGAGAAAAAATAGAAGGCGAGAGAACGACTAAGAGAGATAGCGAAAGAAAGCAAGGCATAGAAAGAAAAAGAACATAATAGACAAAAAAGGGAAGAGAATAAAGATAGAAATACGGAGAAACAAACAGTCAGAGAGAAAATGAGGTAGAAAAAAACAGACTAAAAATACAGCTTAGCCACGCCAGGGCCAGCTAGGTGCCCACCAGCTCTACTGTCAGTCAGCCTTGCGCGGTTTAGTGCGAGCGGCGCTGTTTTTTCAGTGTACCTTTTGCTCCCCCACCCCGCCTTTTTTAAGGGTGAAGCGCCTTAAGGCCGAGGCTTGACCGTCCGATTGGCACCCGTGCGACTGCACGGCGCCGTGGAAATTTGAATCATCACGTTTAACAATCAACTAACATCAATCATAAGGGTGACGAAACAATATAAAATACCCGCAAGGACAAACCCTTTATACTAGTCGGCGCCTTCAACGTACGCATTATGGACCTTAGGACCTAGGTTTGTCGTCGACTCTCACTGTCCGCTGTAACGGTATATAGAATACCGTTGCTATAGTCAAAACATATATGTTTCAAGTTTAGAAGTTTATTTTACAGTTTTGACAATGCATCAAACATGAATTGTCGTGGTGGCGGTACAAAAGGCGTGTTTATACACGCCTGACTAGGCTCCTGGCGCCACGAGTACAGTAAACAGCGGACAAGTGCAGAAAAAAAAACAAAAACAAAAACACGCATAGGCATACACATATATATATGTGCATGTACATAAATGTGACAATTACAAATGAGCTAGGTCTATACAGCATATTAAAGCGCAATAATCCGAATAAATGGAAACAAAAATGAAAATTATATGGATATAACGGTTCCACAATAACTGGAGCCAGATATTTTTTGATAGCACAGCAACGAATAGGTCAAAGAAAATAACGTTAAGTAGCACTCGAACAAAACAAATTATTTTCTGAGAAAGTACCGTTTTCATCATTTTTTCTAAATGTTTGCTAAATGATTTCTTCTAAATGTGTGTATGTGATTAAAAAAAGGTTTACATAGATGAACGAAAATCATGATTGCGACAGAGCAATATAAAACACCTACGAGCACGAACCCTTTATACTACTCGGCGAATTCAACGTAGACATTATGGAACTTAGGACCGAGCTTTGTCGTCGACACTATGTCACTTTATGTCACTCAATTTACAATATATGGGGCAACGCTCGGATAACGTACGGTTACTCACCCATACGATACCCAGACCTTCGCCCACTCGTCATGATTCACTTCGTGGAGATGCGTCGATTTTTTTTATTACTCTTAGCCACCCATTTCCTTTCCCTTACACATTTTCCGAGTTCTCTATGCAAGAGTAGCTCTTTTATTGGAATAGAAATTATATGGCCACTCTCGAAGGGTTTTTTTGCCGGCGTCGCCGTTGCCGTCGCCGTTATGATCTGTCTAAAGTCCAAAGCGTGTAAAATGGCAGGTGCGAGGGCGGGTCCAAGCGGATAAAAGGGCGCGAGCAGGGGCGATGAACGCGGCTGAAGCAGACATGAAACGCGCCGACCCATCTCCATCGCACGCAGGGCGCATGCAATAACATCACCCCGCGTGCGATGCCTGCCGTCGATTGCTACTGAAGCAAAGAAGAAATACCCCGCACGACTTGAAGGAACAAGCGTGGGGGAGGAGGTGTCGGAGAGGGGAACGTGCCGCTCGAGCAGCAACTGCAAACTTCGGTCATAAGGGCGCGGCCGCGATCGCTGGCGCGCGCCCTATCTCCGCAGACATCAGCTGCGGCTGGTATGCTCTTGTACGTGCCGTCCTCTTAACGCGAAGAGACTGCGAAAACCGCAGCTCTCCCTCGAGCGGCCGTGTTCTCTTACACCAGCGGTTTGCAGAGTTACGCGAGATCGGATCCAAAAGAGTTAGCTGCCAGCCTTACTTCGTATCACATTACAATTTGTTGCTATAGCATTCATTGCTTCGCCGTTTCCGTGAAAGTGTGATAATTTTAATGATGGTTCACCTTTGAAAAAATGTGTCACTGTCATGCTTGTTAGATAGAAAATATACAATTTGTACGCAGTCGTTCAGATGGCGACACTTCGATCGCAACAAAATAGGGACATCTCAATGCCCAAAAGTGACGCCTTCACACACTGACGCATGCATATTTTATAGGGAGCTCCTAGTCGCCCATTGGGCATACGCCAGGGCAGGCCCGTAGCCAGGGGGGCGGGGGGCTCCACCCGTAATTTTGGTAATGTAGGTGCTTTTACCAAAAAATAAATATAAAAATAGGTGTTTTTCTCAAATAGTCCAGGTTTTCAGCAAGTGCGCCCCCCCCCCCCCCAAAAAAAAAAAAAAAATTCTGGCTATGGGGCCAGGGACTCGCTTACGTTTACTGGCGCACCTGAAACAAACCGTGTTCCTACCTATCTCAAGCGATGACTAAGTTTGAAAGCGGGTATTTCTTACTTTTGATTAGGGAGCCAGGCTGGGTGTCCCTTTTATTCTTTGCATTCGTGGGGCATTGAAGCAGAAGCAACTTATCGCAAGGGGAAAAATGAACCAAAACCTCGCATCGTAGCTCCTCCTTCAAATGAAGAAGTTCGGCAGATCCCACGCCTTGTGCGAATCGCTTTCACGCGTAGCAGTCGGCGAGTAGTTGTCTATGCTGCATGTTTTAGCTTTGAGCCTGGCGTTACGAGGTGGATCGACGTGCTTTTGTGAGTGTAGTAGTTGTGTGCACATCATGAGCTTACCAGCCACGTCGAGTACACTATCCTTTAAAGGGTGAGTTAAAGTCTGACGTAAGTTCAGCACTCACGTTAATGCACAGACGTCAGTATTATCGAAACGAAGTGCGCTTTACGGTGCAATTATGTGAATATTATACGTAACTTTCGTTAACATATTCCTCTGGGGTCGGGCAACGCTTTAATGTAGCTTGCTGAATCATAGGGACAAAAATGCATATTTATGACTGCTATAATTGTGGAGCACACACTGGAAGCCCATTTCACGTTAACCCGACATGACGCCTATATCCTAGGAGATCATATGTAATGTTTATTGCTTTGTTATAAAATTAAATGACCAGCACTGCAACGACAATTGACGTGATACCGAGATTACGCCTGCACAGGGTCTTTTTCCAAAACAGCTTCAAGACCTGACGTGGCTCTGTGGTAGAATGCCTGACTGTCATGCAGAAGGCCTAGGTTTGATTCCTACTGGGATCCTGGTTCTTATTCTTTGCATTCGTGGGGTCAACGCTGCTGATGTAAGTTTTTGTTAATGCCCTTGCATTTAAATTGTCAATGTCTCTTCTCGCTGTTCCAGACTAGGTATAATCTGTCAAACTAGTGGCGCATACCCGCATACCTCGGCCCGTGGTATACGGGTAAGTGCCACACGTGTCTGGAGGAGAGCGTTTGACGACGTACGCGACAGGAGCTTCACGTTATTCGTGTCATGACCAGACAGTCCTATTCGTCAAATCCTCTTACCTTCCCATGCCAATTTCGGTCTACACCATGTTAAGGAGACGAGCACACAGATGTAGGCGGCTAGATAGATAGATAGATAGATAGATAGATAGATAGATAGATAGATAGATAGATAGATAGATAGATAGATAGATAGATAGATAGATAGATAGATAGATAGATAGATAGATAGATAGATAGAAATGCTTCGAATTGAAAGATTGCCGTAAGCTCCACTTCGCGAACCCTGTCGAAACAACGAAACTGATGCCCCCTTCGTCAGGCTCACCCTCACCCATCTTTGCACGCCTATCATTGGTTCACATTTTCCGCTGAGCCTTGATGTTGCCCCTCTTGGCGCGCCTCTAGATGTTTAACCCTTTCCACAGAACTTTATCCTCACCCGTCTCAGAGCAGCCCTTCCTCTTTTTACCGACTACAACTTCCTCCCACCGCGAGACCACGTGACTAGCACCACGCCATCAACGGACGGGGAAGCATTGACTACTAACAGCTTAGCGTAGCGTGCACCGTAGGCACCAGGGGCGTAGCCAGAAATTTTTTTCGGGGGGGGGGGGGGTTCAACCATACTTTATGTATGTTCGTGCGTGCGTTTGTATGTGTGCGTGTATATATACGCAAGCAAAACTGAAAAATTTCGGGGGGGGCGGGTTGAACCCCCCCAACCCCCCCCCCCCCTTGGCTACGCCCCTGGTAGGCACAATGCTAAAGAGACAGCCGAGCTGATGGGCACCTATGTAGGCCTGGCTTTTGCAGCTTTGTTAAGCTTTGCAAATTATCTTTTTATTCTTCCTCTATTTCTTTCTTTCTTCTCTCGTGTCTCCGTAGTTTCGATGTCTTATTTTTGGCTGTTTATTTCTATTCACTTATTTCACTGCCACCTCTCTCTCTCTGTATTCTTCGCTTGCTTCTTCCTTCTTTCCAACCGTATTTCTCTGTATCTCGATTTCCTTCTCCCACTTCTTTTGATTCCTTCTCTTTCTTTCTCTTTCTGTATTTATTTCTCTCTAGTTTTTTTGCTTATTCTTTCTATGCTATGCTTTACTCTTTCCCTCCTCACGCTCACTTCCCTTTCCCACCTACTTGCTACACTACACAATGCAAGGCTATGTTATGCGACATAATAAAGAAAGCGACAGAATCCCAATAAAGAAGGGCGTACGGCAGGGAGACACGATCTCTCCAATGCTATTCACCGCGTGCTTACAGGACGTTTTCAGGGCCCTAGATTGGGAAGAATTAGGGGTGAGAGTTAATGGAGAGTATCTCAGTAACCTGCGTTTCGCTGATGACATTGCATTGATGAGTAACGCGGGAGACGAATTACAGCTCGTGATTACTGAACTGGATACGGAAAGTAGAAGAGTAGGTCTGAAAATTAATATGCATAAAACTAAAGTAATGTGGAACAATCATGGCAGAGAACAGCGCTTCGCGATAGGTGGCGAGACGCTGGAAGTTGTAAAGGAGTACGTCTACTTAAGACAGGTAGTAACCGCGGAGCCGAATCATGAGAGTGAAATAACTAGAAGAATAAGGATGGGATGGAACTCATTCGGCAAGCATTATCAAATCATGAATGGTAGTCTACCACTATCCCTCAAGAGGAAGGTATATAACAGCTGCATCTTACCGGTACTTACCTACGGAGCAGAAACCTGGAGACTTACAAAGAGGGTTCAACTTAAATTGAGGACGACGCAGCGAGCGATGGAAAGGAAAATGATCGGTGTAACCTTAAGAGACAGGAAGAGAGCAGAGTGGGTCAGGGAACAAACGGGGGTTAAGGATATCATAGTTGAAATCAAGAAGAAGAAATGGATATGGGCCGGGCACGTAGCACGTCGGCAGGATAACCGGTGGTCATTAAGGGTAACTAACTGGATTCCAAGAGGCCCGTGTACTTAGCTTTAGGTGCACGTTAAAGAACCCCAGGTGGTCGAAATTTCCGGAGCCCTCCACTACGGCGTCTCTCATAATCATATCGTGGTTTTGGGACGTTAAACCCCAGATATTATTATTGGATTCCAAGAGAGGGCAAACGCGTGAGGGGGAGACAGAAAATTAGGTGGGTAGATGAGATTAAGAAGTTTGCAGGTATAACGTGGCAGCAGAAAGCACAGGACCGGGTTGATTGGCGGAACATGGGAGAGGCCTTTGCCCTGCAGTGGGCGTAGACAGGCTGATGATGACGATGATGATGATGATGATGATGATGTTGTATTTATGCTCTTCCAGCGTGCCTGGATAGCCGGGTGATCGGGACGCTCGCCGTCAGATCGAGAGTATGCGCACTCGAATCCCGCCTCGTGACAGTTTTTTTTTTCGCCATAAATTTCTCTCTCTCTATCTCTTTCGTTTTCTTTCTCTGCATTTGCCCTCTAACACAACAGGGTCATTACAGACCGCGCCGGAGAAACTGGCGTACGTGTTCTGGGAGTGAAGCGCAAGACGACGAAGGTGAAGGAGAGGATGCAGAGTGCGCATGCCGGTTCATGTTTCTGTTTCCGACAGACAAATTAAGGCGGTCTTAAACAGATTCGCCCTCAAAAAGTACAAATGCGCATCTTTTTATCCGTTGTGCGTGGAAAACTAGCAGCACAACGATAGGTTGCGAAGCCGATGCGTGCAGAGCTAGCACTACGAGATTTTTATCCGAAGAAGAGTTTCTACGGCGAAGCGATAATTACGGAACACAGATTTCACGTTGTTTCAAGTTTTGTGTGGAGCGTACCGTAAATGTGGTCATTATTGGCAGGCGCATTAGCCCGCAATGCGCGGTAATTTCTTCCGAGAAGGGAATGGATCGATACCTGATTAAAGACGTCGGGATGTGAGTGGCGCGTATGTCGAGTAAAACAAATCACTGGTATTTTCCCGGCTTCAAAGAGTAACGACCGGAGAGGAGCGGTACCGATATCTACCGCTCGCCATTTGGCCGAGATCTTCTCTAATGACTTCCTCTACTCTCCGAACCTCGACACGCCTCCTCCCTCTGTTTCGAGAGGTATCAATTCTGATGGAGGTACGCTGGGTTGACTCTTTATCCCCTTCCCTCTATGCTACATTTAACAGTTCGCGAGGGAAATGTAACCAGAAAGTCACTGTGACTGCCAAGTGAAGGAACCATGGGGTGTAAAGAGCTTATATGAAAAATCTTGGCTGAGAAAATGAGCGCAGATAAGGCCACCTATAGGAAAATAGCTACTGAAGAAGATTTACGAGTTAAGGGGGGAAAGGATGCAGGAAAAAAATAAGCGAGCAATGATTGCTGCATTAGGGAAGCAAAACAATAGTTCACTGAAGAAAATAGCGAGCCCGGAGTAGATGGTAGTCAGACCTTCGCCCCAAATCCCGGCCATAGGAGTTGGACGCAGTTAGAAAGGGGGCTCAAGGTACGAATGTATTCTTTTTATATTTCGAAATAATCTGTATAGCCGTTACAATACTTTCCTGTCGTATTCCTAGCATTTCTTCAGCCGTTTCCTTTTTTTCACGCGAAATAGATTGGGGCCTCATTTGTATACGTTTTGATTACGTTTCTAATCCCTTTAACGACCACAAAAGTGAAGAACGATTAGCAATATCGTTGCACGGGGTCATGCGATTAACCTTATGAGCACTCTACTGAGCGTGAGCTATTCAGGCAGCTAAGTCAGCAGTCATAGTCATTAAAGTAGGAAAAAGCTCCCAACGGAAGTTTTTGTTTAAAAGCTTGCGGTAATCTTAAAGAAAACCAGCACACATAATGAAGCCAAAGAAAATATAGGGGACGTTGATTGCACTGTTTTAAGTGTATTGTGGTAATTCTGATATAGATGTGAAGAAAGTAAAGTGGACGAAAAGACAACTTGCCGCCGGCAGGGACCGAAACTGCAAGCTTCGGAATACGCGCCTCATGCTCTTACCGATTGAGCTACGGCGGCGGTCGTCCCCTCGTCCACTCTATCGGGTATTTATGTGCATGATACCTGTTAAAGGGCGCTTACCCACGACACACCAGATGAGTGAACTTTGCGATGCGAGATGGCGTTGAGCTATGTCAAGTTGCGTGCCTGCTTTTGTTTTCCAAACCGTGAAGGACCGTAGGTGGCGGCTGAATTTAGTCGCGAAGATCGCCAAGCTGTCACTGAAACATTTTAGAGCGAGGAATGGCCTAAAAGCGCTGTACCGCGCCACCATGAACGCATAAAGTGCCTTTTCTTGCGCTTTCGTAAGGCCATTATCTCGGCTCCAGCTAGTTCTTTTATGAAATCACACATGCCTCAAGCCGTTTATGGAGGCTAAGTAGCTCACATAATTACATGTCTAGTTTTACTTGTTTCTGCCTTTCACGGCCACTGTCATTAGTAGGGAGCGTTAAAAGCACGATCGTGGAATTATGCCTTATTTTTTTTCTAAGCCCTTTTTCTTAAAAGCAGTTTTTATGGTGGATGCCCTGCTTTGAACAAAACCTAATATGCAACTCACCATAAAGCAGCTTGTTCCTGTTTGTTCACAGCGTTTATATCGCTCTGCATTACCATGATTTCTTTTTCTTCTCTTACGCAGGGCTAGATAATGATCACCGTGCCCACATTTTGCGCCTCAAGCACGTCATGTCTTTCTTCTGTTCACCGTTGCTCTTGGGAGGAGTGCTAGTGCGCTTTCAAGCGGCCACCAAAATTGCGCTCCTCACAGGCCTGAATATTGAGGATTGAGACGCAAAAAAAAAAAAAAAATTACGCTTTGTTCGTGCATGTGTTTATATGAGCGCACACATGCAAACGCACGCACGAACAAACATAAAATGTGGTGTGCCCCCTCTCCCTCGAAAGAAATTTCTGGGTACGCCCCTAAAAGATGTCATGGGTCTGCTCTGTCCGCTGCTTAGCAGTTAAAATGACCCACCCACGAGACATTGAAGCTGTAAAGTGAGCCCATGCTAGGGACAAAAAATAGGCATTATCATTAGCGTTATCGCTTTTATTTAATCCCTTGAATAAAGCCTCGCTTCCGGCTCTTTTCTACACATTTTCGTGAATATTCTTTTTTTTTCGTCTATTAATCTTTTCGCTTCCTTAAGCCTAATACCGCGTAAAGGCTGCATCTGTGTCCGACCAAGAAGCGACTACTCACGCTTAATTAGTGCTTACCAACTTGTAGTTTTCCACACGCACTTCCACATCTTCCAAACGCCTCTGCTACTTCCCTCCGTTTTTGTTAAACACACGTTCGCTCAGTCGATATCTACAGCCCCCTCTCTCGAAGGAAGTGCTTTTAGTTCCCCTATACGTATGCCCTCTCCATTTGTCCCTCTTCTTTCCTCTCCCTTCCTCTCTCTCTCTCTCTTGTAATTTACTCCTTTCAGATTACTCCGCAGTCGGCGCCACCCGCCAATGCACACTTGCGGTCAGTGGAAGTCAGGGATCCGGTGCTAGAATTACAACGCCAGCTCTTCGCAATGATTCCGCGGTATTCCGGTAATGGCCCCTGGCCTGCCGCAACCTCACCCTTTCCAAAGTGACTGATTGTATGGTTCACCATACGATTGGTCACCCTCAAGCTCTCGTCTCGCGCAGTTATGCCGACAGGATTCACACTTGCGCAACCTTTGCGCTCCACTCGTTTGCACTCACTGTGCACCGCTGTTTGCTTGATTCACTCGGTGGGCGCTTAATTGCCGCGAGAAAGCGTCCGGACGTGCAAATCGCTCTGAAGTGCCAGATTGTGTTTGCTTCAGGAGAGTGTACATCGTCTCAATGGAGGAAAAGAAACACGCTTCGTTAATCGTGTGACTATCAATAACTGCAAGATACGGTAATCTCCGCGAGCTTTTAGACATTTGTCATATTGACCAACGAGCCGCGCGACTCCCGTCTCATGAAGCTCCCTCCGTTGTTGCTTCAAACACACTGCAACTGAATGATTCATGTCATTGTCCGACAGGAATTTGGTTCCCTGGAGCAATTTTTTTTTTCGACTGCCCAGAAATGTAGAAGCCGAGATGGTCATGAATAGCGGTGTGAACCGAACGATGACTTATGTTCCCACGCTGTGCCAGTTCAGTAATGCTTATCCTCCGTTCTTGTCTAATCAGCTCATCTACCTTTGCAATTTTGTTGGGGGTGATTGTTGCTTTGGTCCTGTCTTAAATCGTCTTTGTAACTAGCACCTCTTTTTTTTTAAAACCGTCTGACTAAAAGCATCAGAGTGGCCAATAAAATGCAATGTTCACCACACACAGGAGCAATACAACGAATAATTTCTTTTTGGGAGACGCCTTCAGCTGTCAAAAACCTTACGACGCCATGCTGTTGAACTTTTGAATCATTTATTACGTCACGCGACCATGTTCAACCGCAATGTATGAGAGCACTGAATAACATTTATCCTCACACCTGTGGGCCACTTTTGTACATGAGAGATGTTTGTGTGCCATGCACATGCCTCGCAGATAATGGACCCCACCATTATATTTCGGGGTGCGTTGGTTCACTTCCATTTAGTCGCCCTTGCATCTTTGCAAGAAGGCACAATCACTGCATTGACATTCACTGCATCATTGCATTGAAGCTCGGGCTTGTCCCATGGATGTATATAGGCTCTGCGAGCCCCTTCGAGTCCATCTTCGCTTGCTGACCAGACACAGGCAACATCCCCTATCAGCACTCCCTGTTACCCACCCAGACTGCTGTTATTCAAGAGCTCTATCGCGGCACGAGAACATTATGCCATCAAGATTCTCTCCAACATCTATTCCTGTGACACCTCCGTAGGTTCTGCCTAGACCGCTTATTAGGCTTCAGATACCTGGGATTACGAAGAAGTCCCTGGTACCATCTATCGGCCTAAAGCAACTTACCCTCCTGCACATTTATACAATGTATGGCGGTGCGGCACACGTATACACTGATGGATCTACCACCTCACGTGCTTCCGCCGCTGCCTTTGTCATTTCGCAAATGACCGTCGCTAGAAGTTTCAAGTTGGATCACAAGACCACTTCAACTGCTACGGAACTTGTTGCTATTCGGGAAGCAATACGATTCATTTCCGCAGAGCCCGGTCGAAGATGGACGATATTCTGTGATGCCAAAGCTGCTCTCCAAACCATCGATTGCATCATCATACAAGGCCCGTATCATACCTTATCGATAGAAATTGCTGAGCTTCTTGGCAATGCTATGAAAAATGGACATCATGTAGCATTCCAGTGGATACCTGCTCACTGTGGCGTGATGGGGAATGAAAAGGCTGACGCCGAAGCTAAAACAGCTTTACATAATGCCCCGGAAGTGTGCATTGCGTTTTCGCGAGCAGACACTAACGCCTTACTTCGGCAAGTAATGCGCACCTCCACTTCGGAGCACTGGAACAAACCAGAACGCCGGCACAAGCGGCTTCATAAATGGGACCCAGAAATGAAGTTTCGTATGCCTCACAAGCTGAAGCGAAATATGACATGCATCATTCACCGCATTCGTCTTGGTGTGGCATTCACAAGACGCTATGCCCACTTGATCGGCTGCAGTGACACTGGTCCCGATTGTGGTCATTGTCAGATACCAGAGACACTTGAACATATATTTTGTGCCTGTCCAGCGCACGCACGAGAACGACAAAAACTGATCTCATCGATTGGGCAGTATCATAGTAGGCCTTTAACCGATGAGGTTGTGTTAGGTCCTTGGCCTGACGTCAGCAGCACAAGTGTGGTCATAGAAGCAGTCGTAGCCTTCTTACAAGCCACTGGACTGGATGCACGTCTTTAGATTTGCCCCAGCGTCACGAACTTTATTCTCATCTCCCTACCTTACCATCGTCATTCATCACTCTTTCGCTCCCCTGTCCCCCCTCCCCAGTGTAGAGTAGCAGGCCAGAGCAAACTATAGCTCAGACCGACCTCTCTGCCTTTCTGTAAATAAATTCTCTCTCTCTTGACATTCCACTGCAGGCTGAGGATTATTCACGGTGTCAGCCCAGGAATTGTGAGCGAGCATCGAAACGGTACATCGAAGGAACCTTTGCTGAAGCTATTGAGAAAGACATTACCTAAACGTGAAAAGAGGCCTCTCGCTGTGATTTGAAACGCCGTTATCCAAATCACCTTAGCAGCAAGCAATGGGGCTGACAAAGCACAAAATAGGAACCAGGTCACGTCTCGACGAATGCTCAGAGCAAATATATCATGGAGGTGTTGTCGCGTTATTGCCAAAAAGATTCACGACGCTACTAGGAGCTTCTACAATTCTAGCTCGTTTTAAGAAATTCTAGGGATCAAAAAATCGCCGTCCAAGCACTTCGTACAGGTGGTTAACTATTTGTACGAAATTTCTGAAAGTGCGCTCCCGGTGTTTATGACCGAGTTAATCTCGACCCTTCATTGAGGTCTCAATTATACAAGCCTACAAGCCTACAATTAAACAAACATACAAGCCCATACGCTCCTTCACACCGAAGGCGGACCGGCCAAAGCGGACGAGCGGAAAAGCGGAATTCAGAGAAAACCTCCTCTCCAGGCCTCAAAAGCGGGCGGAAAGCGAGGCGGGGAGCCTCATCGCTGAGGGACCAATTTTTTCCGCCCGCCGAAAGCCTCCGCTTCAGAACTGCCATGCAGCCAATCAGAACATCGAGCTGAGCCGGAAATGGTGCGAGATCTCCTCAGATTTCTCTAGGGGCTAGAGTGGACAAACAGTGTCACGTGATGGCGACACGTCCACAAAAGCGCGAGGTGCTTTGCCTCCTCGATCGTGCGGGCAGCCCAGGTGAGCCGTGCGGTCTGAACAGGTACGAACACTCCCCGCGTTAAAAATCCGCTTTTGCCGCTCCGCCTACCGTGTGAAGGAGCCTTACAAGTCGCCCAGCAAAAACGGGTTTCCAGATACGTCCATAGATGGCGTAACTTCCGCGGTCGCAGACGAAGCGGTAAGAGCTCACAGTGAGACATGGATGCGCGGCTCAAGCATGAATAGTGCTTAAAGTCACTGCAGCAGCGGCGGGTGTGGCAGGGGCTGCCACATGTTCTCTACCGTACATATCCACTCTACAAATAGCGTAATCACAGACACCCACACAAAATCGCAAATCATTGCCGAAAATAACGTAGCATCACAAGGGAAACACATGACAACCACAGCTCTGCTCTTTCTGCAGGTTTCACACTGGGGCGGAAGCGGTGGTAAGTTTTTGGCACGCATCGGACTGCCAGATTTTCATTTCGCGAACCCATATTCGCTTTACAAACTAAATAAGCAGGAATGGTTAGTCTCGCCACCACCACCTTCTCCACATTCGGCTTCAAAGTGTGGAAGGAGACATTCCACACGACGTTTTTCTTTCTTTTTTGGGGGTGGGCGGGGGTCCAGTAAGATGGGCTCGGTAGTTAATTGTCGCAGCCGCGGATTCTCATCTACACCATCACAGGAGGCCGCAATCAAGCATTTATTTCGTGCTGACAAGGCCACTGCGGTGGCCCCTCACAAGAGTTCGCAACATGCTCGAAGTGTACGGGTCATTAGACAAATTCGTAGAAAGGCAAAGATGTACGGCTAATATATTTTGCAAGAAAGATATGTATCTTAAACTGGGCAACATCAGGATTTTACGAGTGAAAACTACGATATCATAATGGGGGACCCTGTGCGTAGAGGTAGACACCCGTGTAATCATCACCACCTGGGGTTCATTAGCGTCTATTTGAATCTAACTACTCGGCGTCATTTGCATTTCACGCATATCGAAACGCGATCTTCGTAGCTGGGAATGAAACCCCTTTTCGTTGTTAGGAATGTAACGCCATCGACGCTAGGCCACCAGGCTGCGTACTACGGAAACAAATGTTTGACCAACAGCTAGTACACATAGAAAACGCATTTTCTATTGTGGTGCTGGAAACGCACGTAGTAGATAGATTGAGGGTCATTAATCTATTCCACGCATATCGCATGCGTATGTGCACACTTCGAATTCGTTTATAGAAAAAGTTAATCTTGCAGAAATGCTGGCGACTAACTGTAGGTTTTGCCGACGTTTTTGTTTATCCTATTAGAGGACGGGGAAGTCGGGGACCGGGCCCATGCTTGTATATTTGCTGGGAGGTATAACAACGAATATGATGTATCCTCGCGATCGCTTACGGCTCTTTCTGAGAAGAATGGGGTAAATGTTTTGCCACTCTCATTGTTTGACTTGTTTGACTTGTGCGATCACTTACGAACACTGCGCCGACGTGCGCAACCAGTATTTGCTATGTCTCTTCTTGCGGAATGTCACATACGCATACGTAGAACACTGCTGTATTGCATTGTGGTACGTATAATTTCCATACCGTAACCTGTGTGCCTTGGGCGTTTTCTTAGATACTTTGATTAGTACCTCATGGTGTCCTCGTTCGTCGTAGATAAAGAAAAAAATATATTCGATGTAATAACCGTGTTTGAAAGTATGCCGTTGTAATATTGCCTTCCTGTAAGTTCTTTTGCAATGTATCAACAACGGTTAACAACACGTACGTCTTCCTTGTGCATGTCATGCAGGCGCAGTAACTTCTGCACGTTTACTGTAATTGCGATCATGAAGTTACTTCAGAAAGTCACTGTACCCTTTCGGAGCTCTCAACCTGTATGAGGTGGAGGGATTTCTAGCTGACTATGAGAATTCATTTTAAATTCCCGGCCACGTTCTGCACTATAGTGTTTGACTCATGTGTTCGCAGGAGCCTCCACTACCGATCGGCAGCGTTTTTTGGCCATGTCGAAAAAGGGTTGCAGGGCCCTTATAAGTAAACCTACGCTGCCATATCATATGTATCATATATACTTAATAAACAATTATATCGGGCAAGTTGTGACTTTCGTGTATGGTAAGAGTTGTGCGCTTCCTACCAAGATGTATCCTATATAATCGTTGCCTTGAACCGAAACCATCGGTTCCACACTAGTTTTATTTTTACAAGACATTTTCCGATTATTCGGAAAACCGCAAGTAATTGCTCGACCTGAATTACATGCACGAGAAACAAGAGTCTTACTCGGTGCTCGTGTCACTAAAAAAACAATGGCGATGACTGATATTAGCGCGTACTCTCTTATTATAGAGCTGCGAGCTGTCCGATTTACATCCATTTCCACGGTACGATTTTGTACGTTAAGCCGTAACTGACATATGTGTTTTGTTTTTAAAAATATACTGTTTAGAGCTGTGTTTCTCAGCCATGGATGTTTCGGGAACCCCTTGTGGACCGGCGAAACCGATGGGGGTCCCTTTGTAGCGACAAAAAAAAAGGGTGGGTGGGAGGACATAAGTTAACGCAACATGCTGCGTAAAATAGGTCGCTTTTGTTTCTACCCGAGAAAGAGCGGTCAAACTGAAGTACCACGCCAATTCGATTTCCACAGCTTGCGATTAGTTGTACGGTCTGCGGCCAAATTCAACCTGCTTCTTGCTGCGTTTGCTTTTCAAGTATGCAAGCCTGGAAAAAGCATGCTATGCATAATTCGTAGGAAACTGCAACAAAAGCTTCACAACCATCTCATGGAAAAGGAAAGGCAGAAGTCGGCATTGCCATAATGCAAAGCTGCTGTGCGGTAAAGCATACCAACGATCGGAAGGGACCGCTGTCATGGGGCCTAGTGAGGCTCCAAGAAAAGCATTTTGTTTCCCCCGAGCATGGGTTTCGCGGAGGGCAGGGGTCGGCGACCTGCGGCTCACGGGCAGGTTGCCCACGGGGCAGTGTTATGCGGCCCTTGGCACGACGTCGAACCCCTCCCCTCTTCCCTTATCACTTCCTATCTGAAATCGGACATGGCAGTTGTGGCCTAAATTGGTATTTTTGCGTGTTACATATGTTTGATTGCAACTTTGTGACATGCGTGCTGAAAATGAACATGGTTTCTAATTCAGATTTGTCCATTCGCAGCAGCATCTGTTCTCTTTGCCTGACCCACCCACTTCCTAATTGCCGCCGTCTCCCGCTGTGTCGCCTTCATGCAACTTGGCCCTCCACCTCAAAAGGTTCCCGAGTCCTGGTTTAGAGTATTACACTCTATACAGTTGGACAGTGGCAAGGAGTCAAATGTTTTCAGAAAACGGGGTGACGATGTAGTGTTACGCTGTCTACAATGGGAGAGTGGTACGCGGTCCCTGAACGTTTTACCAATGACTATCGGATAAAGTGCTTCCGCAGCCACATTCGCAATGGGAGTGTGTTGCCAGATGGCGTAGAGTTAGGTGAAACGCTTCCTCAGCGGGTTGGCGGCGGAGTTCTACAACATTGGGATACTGAAATAGAGCACCGCCTACAAAAGTGCGCAGAAAAAGACGGCGATTATGACAAAAAATAGAGCAACGTGTCTTCTTTGCAACGATGCACATGCCTAGGAGAATAACCAATGTTGTCATTTGTAAAATTCATGAGAACCCTATTTCTGGATCAACCCTTACCGCAATTTGTGTGTAGCACGACATGAGTGTATGGCGAACATGAATGACATGACATGACAAGATGTCACAACTAGCGTGTCTTTTACACCGCTTGCTTCGCGTAACAGCATGTCGGAACCCACAGCATGTCGGAACCAGCGGCTCGGAGGCGTTGGTTTAACGTTAGGCGCGTGGAGTCTCCAGTGTGCGTTTCCTGCCGCGCGGTGGCATTCAATCATTTTTTTCTTGGCTTTCCACATCGCGAAACGGTACAGAAATGGACCACATTTTATTGCGCGTCTCAAGGGTATTTTTCAAACTGAAAAAAAATCTAGGAGCATAGGGGGCGACGACCTTTAAAGCGCGCCGTCTGAGCCGTCTTGCAGGTGAACACGCTGAAGCATCCCCGAACTCTGCGTAGCGCGAGCGGTAAATAGTGTATATAAATAGCTCGCCGTTAGTACGCTGAATGACGCATCGCGCGTGGTAGAGCTGTTTAACGCTGCGCGCTGCGCAGCGAGGGGTCACAGGTTCGAATCCCAGTCCAGCGCTTCAGAATTCCTTTTTTGCGGCTTTTTTACATCATCACCATCATCATCAGCCTGACTACGTCCACTGCAGGACAAAGGTCTCTCCCGAGTTCCGCCAATCAACCCGGTCCTGTGCTTTCTGCTGCCGCGTTGTACCCGCAAACATCTCATCTGGCCACCTAACTTTCTGTCTCCCTATCTATCTATCTATCTATCTATCTATCTATCTATCTATCTATCTATCTATCTATCTATCTATCTATCTATCTATCTATCTATCTATCTATCTATCTATCTATCTATCTATCTATCTATCTATCTATCTATCTATCTATCTATCTATCTATCTATCTATCTATCTATCTATCTATCTATCTATCTATCTATCTATCTATCTATCTATCTATCTAGCCGCCTACGTCTGGGTGCTCTCATGATCGCCTCCTTAACTTGGCGAGTACCAAAATTCGCATGGAAGGGTAAGAGGGTTTGACGATAATGGCTGTCTGGGAATGACATATTAATGAGCACTAACAGACAATAATGCCAAGGAAAGTATGAGGGATGTTATTAGTTGTAGTGATCCAAAGGAATTGGTTGGAGAAGGCGGAAAAGAAGAGGCTAGAAGAATAGGTAGAAGAAGCGGGGAGGAATGTAAATAAAATGGCTGAAAGCAAACTGCTTTCGTTGGAACTTTATATTTGGCGCAGCCTTTGACAGGATCCGGAAGATGTGGGTGACCTTCTACCTCACACAGCGGGACGGCGAGCCACTGATTGCAGGCTACTAGCTAGACGACGAGAACTTCGTTGCGGCGCCAGAAGAGATGACAACACCTGGCCGAATCGAATCCATGGGCACCATTGCCAAAGAGCCAATCAGCGACGTCATCGCCAGAGGTACTGTGAAGGTAAATGTACCTTTGTCGGAGTTCGAAGCCTGGGAAAAGCAAAACACCATTAAGGAGCAACTACCGAGCCATTCTGATGCAATGACAGATACGTCAAGCTGGTCGAACGTTCTTTCTCAGTTCACTTGGTAGCAAAAGCAGCAACTACAGCACCAGCAAGCACTCTTGACGGTTCTGGCATCAGACAGGACTCGTCACACGACAGTAAACCCGGACGGCTTTGACGGCAGTTCCGGTGTAGATTATTGGTTGAACGTATTAGAGTGTGCATGTGAGCAGAATCATTGGTACACGGATTGCGACAAAATACGAAATATGCGAGCATGCCTTTCTGGAAATGCCAAACAATGGTTTGACTTGCGTTTTGCCGAACACAAAGAAGATTGATGGCAGTCATGGAAGGACAGCTGTGTCAGTGCCTTCAGAAAGAATTCGGTAGAATTATGGGACAAAGCCATCAGGTATGAACAAAACAGTGACAACCTAGTCGACTATTTCTTCATAAAACAACAATTGCTGTATAACGCTGATCCGAACCTTCCAGAATCATGTGTCGTGCCACTTATAATACAGGGAATGAAGAAAGGAAGTCGAGTGCAAATGGAACTCGAGGCACCTGTAACTTCTGAGGAGCTGCTTCATGGCTTGAAGTACATTAGTGGAGGCTCTACAGATGCAATCGGGTTGAAAGATTCACAACCGCAACCAAACGAATCAGGATCCTCTAGAAAAGGTGCCTTCCCGTACGAGAATTGCGCGACAGATGAACCGTCACATCAATTCTATGAGACTGATACTTTACTTGGAGAATCGTTGCATGATTGTGTGCAGGGGCATTTAGTGGAGTGAGAGACTGTTTTTATTGTAAGCCCAAACATACTCTTCGCTGCGATGGTTGTCAGTGGTTCCAGCGTTCCAGCGCTGATCGACACAGGTGCTTCAGTGAGCCTGATTAAAGGAGGAAATAGTACCTAAAGATGACATCTGTCCAGGAAAACCAACCAGGGTGTGTAGCTATGACGGAACTTGCAGGAAGTTCACGAAATGGACCGAGGCAGAAGTTCGCTTCAGAGGCCGGGTAGTACGGGTGAAAAGCCTCGTAATGTCGGGTGTTAATTTTGTATTTCGTCTGTCCCGCCCCGACATGAAACTTCTGAAAATAAACATACTGTGGAACGATGTCATAGCAACTGACAATGTCGAAAGTTGCTCCCATATTACAGGAACGCATCCTAAAATTGTAAAGTGCGCCGAAGAAGTCATGTCGAAGTACGCGGAACTCACTTCTGTTGGCGCTTATCCCACAGCTACCACAGCAATCGAAGTTCCTTTCGAACTACGTGACAAAAACGTCACAAGAAAGAAGCCGCATGCCTTGAGTCACGAGAAGAAGGCTTGGTTAAGACAGTAGCTTCAAGGCATGCTAGACGCGGGCATCATTCGACCATCCACGCCTTCGTTTGCGTCACCAATTACGATCGTGCCTAAAGAAGATGGATCGTTCCGGTTATGCACGGTTTACCGACTCATCAACCGGCAGACAGACTTGTTTCCTTTCCCAATGCCAAGAATTGATGAGATAAATGATGAGACCGGCGGGTGTGAATGGTTCTCAAGGATAGACTTGTGTAAAGGATATTGGCAGGTACCTTTGAGGAAAGACACAAAGAAGTTTACGGCGTTCGTTACACCATTTGATGTGCACGAGTAAAACCGGCTCCCGTTTGGGTGGAAGAATTCAGGTGCATTTTTCCAGAAAATGATGAATTCTGTACTGAAAGATTTCATTGGGAAGTTTTGTAATGTGCACGTCGACGACATCTTAGTTTATTCAAGGACCAGAGACGACCATGCGATCCACCTGTCGGCAGTGCTGCAAGCGCTCAGCGATGCACAACTAAAGATTAATGCAAAGAAAAGTGAGTTCTTTTGGATGACCGTAGTATTTCTCGGCAGGTGCTTTGACGGCAAGACAAAGAGTACCAAGGAAGAAAGTGTGCAGCGAATCAGGTCTCTTGCGAAGCCCCATGACGTTCATTCCCTTCGTGTGTTTTTAGGTCTTGCAGGACACTTCAGAGCTTTTATAAAAGACTACGCTAAAAAGACGACGTGTCTCACCAACTTAGCCCAGAAAGGCGTCCCGTTTATGTGGTCTGACGAATGTGAACGAGCCTATTTCGACCTGGTTACAATCATTTCTTCTGACCCTGTGCTAACGCTGCCGGATTTCACGTTACACTTCGAGATCTACACCGTTGCTTCACACTACGGAACTGGAGCTGTTCTTTACCAAAGAGATGAAAAAGAGCCGGCGTCCCGACAACAACAAGTAATCGGATATTTTTCGTACACGTTTACAAAAGTCCAAATTAATTATTGCACCGCAGAGAAAGAAGCTCTGGCAGTTGTCATGGCCTTGAGATATTTCAGGACATACTTGGAAAGCAGATGTTTTAAATTGTTCACCGACAACCAGGCCTTGACTTATCTGCTTCTTCTCGCACAACCAAAGGGGAGAATTGCACGATGGACAAGCGAGATCCAATAGTACACCTCGAGGTAGCTCATCGCCCTGGACAAAATCACCAGGATGCTGATGCCTTGTCCAGCCTGCATATACCACAAGAAACAGAAGCTGAACACGTCAACTTTATAAAGCTGTGGGAAGGCACAGGAAGGTTGACATTTCAGAACGGAAAGGTAGACGTGCCGGCGACAGAAGTGCAAGCTATTCTGATGCTGTACCATAACAGTCCAGAATCTGGAGGACATGATGGATTTTGGAGAACGTACAGGAAGCTCACTGCAAGATTCACTTGGCCGAACATGAAAGCGGATGTCGCTAACTACATTAAGACATGCCACGAGTGCCAGCTCTTCAAAGCAAAGTTTAGGCCACGAAGGAATAAAATGGTAATGCCGGTATACTCGGAGGTACCTTTTGAAGTACTTCACCTCGACTTTGCTGAAGTCAAGAAGAAAGGCGAGGGCGTGCGAAAATCTCAAGCGTTTTTGGTTGCCGTGGACGAGTGCACACGCTATGTTGCTGCTAAGGCCGGCCGGGAAGATGCGAATGCAGTGATATCACTCTTGGAGCGGAATGTGTTCAAGGATGTCAAAGTTATTGTTGCCGACAATACACCAGCTTTGCGAAGTCTTAAGCTTCGACGATGGGCAGAAGGAAGAGGCATTAAATTATGTTTCCCAGGACCATACCACCCTGAAGCTAATTCCCTCGTAGAGAGGATGATTAGAGACTTTAAGATGTTTATGTCTTTATACCCAGGCAGGTGGAAGTGTGCTCTGGAGGCGGCTATATCCCATCACAATCGCTCCTATACTGCAGGACTTGGATGCAGTCCCAACTTTGCGGCTTTCGGAAAATCAAGCTGGTTGCCTGCTGATCAAGAGCTTGGGTTGGTTGACAAGATCGTTCTCAAGGAAAAACCCATGGCGGAGGAAAAGAAACAACGATATCGCCAGACGGTGAAAAGGAACTTCGATAAGCGTCATCGATCAGAGATACCCGATGTGCAGCCTGGAAGCATGATTCTTGTGCGCAAACGTCTCGACTCGAAGTCTCCGTTTACGGGTCCCTACTTCGTCACGAAGATCGCGAAACAACAAGGCATACTGAAGACAGTATATTAACAGGGACCTCGCGGCAAGATCGAAGAGGCGTCTCTCTCAAATACACTTCCATACCATCTCCGGAGAGATGGAAACAGGAGCCTGGGAGGATGTAGTGATCCAAAGGAATTGGTCGTAGAAGGCGGAAAAGAAGAGGCTAGAAGAAGATGTAGAAGAAGCGGGGAGGAATGTACATAAAATGGCTGAAAACAAACTGCTTTCGTTGGAACTTTATATTAGTAGTAAATGTAAGGTAAATATGACGAAAGAAAAGTCGACGAAAAGATAACTTGCCGCGGGCAGGGACCGAACCTGTGACCTTCGAATAACGCGTCCGATGACATCCGATGACGCGTCATGACATGAGTAATATGAAAATCCTGTCGCGTACGTTCCCAAGCCCTTTCTTCCAGACACGTGTGGCACATACCCGTTTACCACGGGCCGCAGTGTAGGGGTATGCGCCACAAGTGATTGACAGTTTATATCTACCCAGGTACGGCTAGAACAGGCATTGGTAATTGAAATGCGAGAGCGTTAAAGAAAAACTGACGTCGGCAGTGTTGACCCAACATATATAAATTAGGATCTCAGCAGGAATCGAACCCAAACATTCTGCGTGGCATTCAGGCATGCTACCAGAGAGCTATGTCAGTCCTATAAGCTGGTTTAGAAAAACAGCCTATGCAGGCATAATATCGGTGCAACGTCCATTGTGGTTGTGGTGCTGGCTATCTAATTTTACAAGAAAGCAATAAACACTACATATGTACTCCTACGATACAGGCGTCAGATCAGATTAACGTCTGTGGTTC
This sequence comes from Rhipicephalus sanguineus, assembly GCF_013339695.2. Classification (NCBI taxonomy): domain Eukaryota; kingdom Metazoa; phylum Arthropoda; class Arachnida; order Ixodida; family Ixodidae; genus Rhipicephalus; species Rhipicephalus sanguineus. Next base: position 137,386,492 of record NC_051184.2, read on the forward strand.
CAGTGTTGGCTCCACTTTTATAGCAGTCTAACAAACATTACATTTGTGTTACTATGATTCAGCAAGCTATATTCAAGCGTTGCTCGACCCTGGAGGAATACATTAACGAAAGTTGTGTAGGATAATCACATGATTGCACCATAAAGTGCACTTAGTTTTGATAATACTGCCGTATATGTGCTCTAACGTGAGGGCTGACGTTACGTCGCACGATAAGTTACCCTTTAAACGCCAGTGTGTGTTGTCGACGTGCCTGGGAAGCCCACGATGTGTACACAGCTACAGCACTTACAAAAACACGTCGATCCACATCGTAACACTTGCCTCAAAGCCATAAAATACAGCATCGAACTACTGGCTGACTGCTTCGCGTGAAAGCGATACCCACAACGCGTGGGATATGCCGAATTTTTTGCGCATCTGGTTATCCAAAGTGGCTCTTTCGATTGCCCAGCAGTTCATTGCCTGGTAGCGTTCCCTTACTAAGCCAAGTTGAGTGAATAAAGTTGACTGCTCCTCCAAAGTCGTTCTACATTTACGAACTGTTCTGTCCCCACGTTCGGTCTCTTCCGCCGCGGCCGATGCGAAAGTGATCAAACCCGACCGTAGGTACACTTCCTCTATACGTATTAACATGGCACTTAAGCGTGAGATCACACTTCGCTAACGCGATAGCGTTATGGAGCCTGTGCCGTGGAAATTCCGGTGTTGGCATTGTTGTCAGTGAGCGAAAAATTGCGATGGATGCAAACAATAAACAAAATTAGGGAAGCTTCGCACTAGTGGTGCAAAGCCTGAAGGAAGTGCGGAGCCGGGCGGCCTATCCTGCTTCTCTATTTTTCTCTTTATTACTTTTTTCGTCTCTAATTTCTATCTCATTTTTGTCTCTGCCTTTCTATTTCTTTCTTTCTTTATCTATTTCTTCGACTTTCTCGCTCTATCCGTCTTTCTCTTTCTTCCCTCTCTCTATTTCTTTCTCTGTCATTTTTTTTTATTCTCACTCTTTCTCTTTTTTGTCTTTCTGTCTTGGTCTCTATTTTTCTAGGTATTTTTTGTGCCTGTTTCTTTGAATATCTCTTCCTATGTCTGTCTTTCCTTTCCTTCTCTCCATTTATCTCTTTCTTTTTCTCTCTCTGTACTCGTTCTCTCGCCCATCAGACTTTTTGCATCCCACGCCGGGCAAATCGGTGCACGCGTCTGGGAGCGAAGCAGAAGATGCAGTGAAGTAGAAGAGGACCAAGAGAGCGCGTGCCGGTTCATGATGATGATAGTTTTCTAGAGCAGTAAAGAAAGCCTAGCTAGTTAGTACACGAATGCATTGTGGAATAGCGAAAATAGCACACAGGGACACACACAAGAGAAAGGACACATACACTAACTTTCAGCTGATGTTTATTTTTTCAGAAATACAATATATATACATACAAACAATTGGTCATACGCAATGACTCCGTCCAACAGCAAAGCATAAGTCAACATTTCACTATCCCACTTACAGCCCTGAGACCAGCAAACGTCGTTCCTTATCCGACAGGGATAAAGATGGGTGGCTTATGTACTTATCTTCCAACATTGCAATGAAAAAAAGCTGCAGCTAGCTCTCTAGCTGTTTGATCGCGGTGCTGAAATAATGTGGTTTATTGTGGTCTTGTCTCTCTTCTGTTTCTTTTGTTTGTTTGTTTTTTTTTTTGGCTAGGTTCCGCAGGTTGCCGAGACATGAGGATGGGAACCACGGTGGGTGAAGCCCCGTGATGTAGAAAAGCAGCGGCGCTCTTTCATTTACGCGGCCACGTCCTCACCGCGCCGTCAACCTCCTCTTTCACCCCTTCTTTCGCGGATTCGGCACCTCCGCAACGCTGAATGGCTGCGAGGTGCCATACCACCCAACCAAGTGACCCTGACGTCACGAAAAGCGCACCCAAGCAAACTTTGCACGCTTTTAATTCGTCCAGCAGTGTGTGTACGCGTGTGTGGTTGTGCGGGTGTGCGTTTGCGCCGTGTATACGCCTGTGTGCATGTGTGCGCCTGCGTGTGTTTGTGCGTATTCGTGCGTGTGTGTGTGCATGTGCGCCTGCGTGCGCGTTTGTGTGTATTCGCCCATGTGTATGTGTGTGCGTGCGTGTCTGTATGCGCGCGTGTATGTACAGTGCCGTCCACTCTTAGGGTGAACACGGCTCAGCGTGGCCGCGCTCTGCGGAGCGCCAGAGCATATAGCGCGGCCGCGCATCGAAACGAAACGGCACAGGCGCACGGGAACGCGTTGCTCTTGCTGCACTACAGCGAAGCAGTCGCGGGCGTGCCAGCACCGGCCAGCACTGCAGCAGACGATGAGATGTAGTCGCTTCTGTGGGTTCTTGTGCGCCTGCGCCACTGCGCTTTGATGCGCGGCCGCGCTGGATGCACTGCGCTGGATGAGCGCGGCCACGCCGAGCCCTGTTCACCCTAACAGTGGATGGCACTGTACGTGCGTGTGTGTCTTTATCGCGTTCGTATGTATGTGCTTGCCTGCGTGTATATCACGTGTGTAGTATCTGCGTGCGTGTGTATCTATGCGCGTGGGTGCTTGCGTGCTTGTATCACTTGTGTATGCGCGTGTGTATGTATGTGCGTGCGTGCGTTCATAGCTGTGTGACCGCGGCATGGGTACAAAAAGGCTTGGGGCCCACTCATTTCGGCCAATTCAATTTAAGTAAACGACAATACTCCATCTTGGCTACCTTACTTGAGCTCATGAAGACTTCAGCTATGAAAGAAATTAACGCAGCTTATGTTAAATGCGCTGAGTACACCTCCGCGCACGTACAGCCGAAGCGGCGGCGGAGAGCTAAACCGCTCAGCCGCCAGTTGGTACTCATCTTTTCGACGCGCTTCTGCTTGCATTTATCGAAGTGTCTTAAAAAATATATTTTTCACTATGTTCTATCGCAAGCCTACTTTCGTCACGTCTCTTTCTTAAGGGACAGGTTCTCATGCTTCAAGGGGCCGATTAAACAAGCGCGCGCAATGATTGTAATGCGGCTGCAGCGAGCCAATGGAGGGTTCAGCGTGCCGTGCGCACCGCGCCGGCCAGGGGAGGGGAGAAATCTGACGAGAATTGAGGAGGCAAACGTGGGCGCGGAGGAGAGTGCCGCTGCTTTCCAGATCAAGGGGGTTTAACGGTGGGCCGATAGAGGTGTCCCCTAGTGTGAGGTTCAGCGCATAATGCAGGCTTGCAGAAGCGATGCTTATTACTCCGTCATTTGTCATCACTCCCGGCTATAGAAAGAAAATAAAGTAATAGTGGTTGTGGACGGTGTACTAGTTCTCACCCGATCTCCATTGCTCTGACACCCGTCTTATCCGCCCGTACAAGCTTCTCCCCAATGCGGAGTGTTACACGTCGGTAAAGCGCCCAATCACGGGCACACACAAAAAAAGAGATAAATGTGGGAGAAGGCTGCCTAGAGACGGGTAGGAGTTGGGTCGACCACCGATGTCAGTGTGGCGCGGTAGTTCCTGTACCGTTTATTCCATATTATAATCGGCGCGTGTTTGCCGCCAGCTCTTTTTGCGGAGCTGTACGGTTTGTGAGCTTGGCCTACTTTATATGAGTGCTTATCAGTTATAAATTGTTTTCTTCGAGTTATGAATAGTCTTCTTTTTGAGTATACGTTACAGCTGGCTCAAACCCAGCTCACGGATGAATGCTCACCCAAATCACGGATCACGGATGGATGCTCACCCAAATCAATCAATACAAAAGTTGAAAAAAGAAATCGACGAGTTCAAGATCACTGTGAACTTCCTCATTAAAACAGTAGAAAAGCTGAATGCTGAACAGAAACATTTGCTCGCTGAAAACAAGAATTTGAGTGCTTGGAACTCTGAGCTCGAAACTGGGAACTCTGGTCTCGAAAAAATAATTGCTGAGATGGAACAATACTCCCGTAAAAATAACATAGAAATCAAAGGAGTTGCGTGCAGTCAGGGTGAAAGTTGCCGAGCAATTCTTCAGAGCATTGATAAAAAAATCAATGCCCCCTTTCTGACTCTGACGTTGACGCAGTTCATCGCGTACCCTCAAGCTCCAATACAAAACATTTGATAGCACGCTTTTGTTCTCGAGTTGCAGCGATGGCGTAGTGTTAGAGCATCAGCTTCGCATGCAAGAGGTCCGTGGTTCGAATCCCGGTGCCGGACAATTCCCAACCGGATTTAAAAAAAAAAAAAAAAAATCCGCGTCATGATGGAATTGTGAAAAAAAAAAAAAAAAGGCCTGGGGTGCAGCCTCACTGGCGACCACAGCCAGCAATGCACTCCCTCACCAGAGCAGGATTGGCCACCCTGGTGTAGTACTTGGCCACTACCTCCCACATGAATACACCAATTAACCCTCGGCCCTCAGTCCCCAGCGGCTGCGAAGCAACTGACCAAGGCGGCGGTCAGACCTGCGACGCAGCAGAGGGTGCTAAGAATCTCTGGGTACGGACAGGCCGCCATTGGAACCTGAATTTGGCTACGTATAACGCTAGAACTTTATCTAGTGAGGCGAGTCTAGCTGTACTATTCGAGGAATTAGAGGGTGTTAAATGGGATGTAATAGGGCTCAGTGAGGTTAGGAGGCCACAGGAGGCTTATACAGTGCTGAAGAACGGCCACGTCCTATGCTATCGTGGCTTAGCTGACAGAAGAGAACTAGGAGTGGGGTTCCTTATTCATAAAGATATAGCTGGCAATATAGAGGAATACTATAGCATTAATGAGAGGGTGATATGTACCGTAATTAGGTTTAATAAGAGGTACAAGATGAAGGTGGTACAGGCCTACGCGCCTACATCCAGCCATGATGATCAAATGATTGAACGCTTCTACGAAGACGTAGAATCAGCAATGAGTAAGGTAAAGACACAGTATACTGTACTGATGGGCGACTTTAATGCAAAGGTAGGCAAGAAGCAGGCTGGAGATTATGCAGTTGGGGAATATGGCATCGGCTCTAGAAACGCCAGAGGGGAGTTACTAGTAGAGTTTGCAGAACGCAATAATTTACGCATCTTGAATACCTTCTACAGAAAACGGGCTACCCGTAAGTGGACGTGGAGGAGTCCTAATGGCGAAACTAAAAATGAAATAGACTTCATAATGTGCGGCCACCCGGGCATTGTTCAGGATGTGGAAGTAGTTAACAAGATCCGATGCAGTGACCATAGAATGGTAAGATCTAGAATTCAACTTGACGTGAGGAAGGAACGGCAGAAACTGATACGCAAGAAGCCGATTAATGAACTAGCTCTGAGAGGGAAAGTTCAGGAATTCAGAGTTTCACTTCAGAATAGGTACGCGGCTTTAACCGAGGAAACCGACCTTAGCGTTGACGCAATAAATGATAATCTGACTAGTATCATCAAGGAGTGTGCAGTGGAAGTCGGGGGTACAGTCGTTAGACAGGACACTGGTAAGCTATCCCAAGAGACGAAAAACCTCATTAAGAAACGTCAAGCTATGAAAGCCTCAAATGCAAGAGACAAAATAGAGCTGGCGGTGCTTTCGAAGTTAATCAATAGGCGTAAAGTAGCCGACATAAGAAAGTATAATATGGAGAGAATTGAGCATGCTCTAAAGAACGGAAGAAGCCTCAAAGCTATGAAGACAAAACTGTGCATAGGCAAAAATCAGATGTATGCAATAAGGGACAAGGAAGGCAAGGTCACAAACAATATGGATAGAATAGTTGAGGTAGCGGAAGAGTTCTACAGGGATCTGTACAGCAGCCGAGGCATTCAGGATGATAACGTAAGAAGAAGTAATAGCGCAGAGGAATCTGACATCCCACCAGTATTGACAGGAGAAGTAAAGAAAGCCCTAAAGGGAATGCAAAGAGGCAAAGCAGCTGGTGAGGATCAGGTAACATCAGACCTGTTGAAAGACGGTGGAGAGATTATGTTAGAGAAACTGGCCACCCTGTATACGAAGTGCCTCTCGACGGGGAGGATACCAGAATCTTGGAAGAATGCCAACATCATCTTGATCCATAAGAAAGGGGACGTCAAGGACCTGAAAAATTACAGGCCCATAAGCTTACTGTCCGTTGTCTACAAGCTATTTACAAAAGTAATTGCTAACAGAATTAATACAACATTAGAGTTCAATCAACCAAGGGACCAGGCAGGATTTCGTACAGGATTCTCAACAATAGACCATATTCATACTATCAATCAGGTGATAGAGAAATGCGCGGAATACAACCAACCCCTATACATAGCCTTCATAGATTACGAGAAGGCATTTGATTCGGTGGAGACATCAGCAGTCATGCAGGCACTGCGGAATCAAGGCATCGACGAAGCCTATATAAACATAATGGAAGAAATCTACAGCGGATCCACAGCCACTATAGTCCTCCATAAAGAAAGCGACAGAATCCCAATAAAGAAGGGCGTACGGCAGGGAGACACGATCTCTCCAATGTTATTCACCGCGTGTTTACAGGAGGTTTTCAGGGCCCTAGATTGGGAAGAGTTAGGGATAAGAGTTAATGGAGAGTATCTCAGTAACCTGCGCTTCGCTGATGACATTGCATTGATGAGTAACGCGGGAGACGAATTACAGCTCATGATTACTGAACTGGATACGGAAAGTAGAAGAGTAGGTCTGAAAATTAATATGCATAAAACTAAAGTAATGTGGAACAATCTTGGCAGAGAACATCGCTTTGCGATAGGTGGCGAGACACTGGAAGTTGTAAAGGAGTACGTCTACTTAGGACAGGTAGTAACCGCGGAGCCGAACCATGACAGTGAAATAACTAGAAGAATAAGGATGGGTTGGGGCTCATTCGGCAAGCATTATCAAATCATGAATGGTAATCTACCACTATCCCTCAAGAGGAAGGTATATAACAGCTGCATCTTACCGGTACTTACCTACGGAGCAGAAACCTGGAGACTTACAAAGAGGGTTCAACTTAAATTGAGGACGACGCAGCGAGCGATGGAAAGGAAAATGATAGGTGTAACCTTAAGAGACAGGAAGAGAGCAGAGTGGGTCAGGGAACAAACGGGGGTTAAGGACATCATAGTTGAAATCAAGAAGAAGAAATGGATATGGGCCGGGCACGTAGCACGTCGGCAGGATAACCGGTGGTCATTAAGGGTAACTGACTGGATTCCAAGAGATGGCAAACGCGTGAGGGGGAGACAGAAAATTAGGTGGGTAGATGAGATTAAGAAGTTTGCAGGTATTACGTGGCAGCAGAAAGCACAGGACCGGGTTGATTGGCGGAACATGGGAGAGGCCTTTGCCCTGCAGTGGGCGTAGACAGGCTGATGATGATGATGATTTTGTTCTCGATCAAAAAAGGCTGAATTCGTAAGCAAGGCATGAAAGGCACGGCTGTAGACTAGTGATCTTGGTTTTTCAGGAAATGATGTTCGGCCCGTGTACATAAATGAACACCTGACCCAGCAAAACAAGAAAATTTTCGCAATGGTCCTTAATCTGACGAAAGAAAAAAATACTGGCAATTTTTGTGGACGGATGTTTCTCAGATCAAGGCCCGCAAAACAACTGACAGCCGTGTATTTCGAATTCGAGAAGAAGCTGACCTAAGCGTATTCTCAAACAAAACTCTTCTCATATCGTAACATCACAATGCCTTATATTGATACTGATAAACTTCAGTCTTTATCATCTAAGATCTTTACTTCGATCATTCATTTTAAGCGCGCAGTCTCCGCAAACACTTCGATGATTTTCAGTCCCTTTTTTGCTCGCTTCGCTTTCCATTTCCGATAATCTGTGTTTCCGGGACTTGGCTTACCGACTCGGATAGAAATCTGTTTTGCTTTCCGAACTACAATGCAGAGTACAACCATCGAGCATCCTCGTGTCAAGGGAGCGCCGCGATATTCATATCTAACAATGTTAGCTACAAACGTAGAACTGACCTGATTGTTGATGTACCCGATTGTGAAGCAGTTTGGGTAGAAAATGATAGCCCTGATTTCAATAGCAACTCATGCAAAATTGTACTCGGTTGCATATATCGTTCACCTAGCTCTTCCGTGGCTAACTTTTGCTCCGCTCTGGACGTCTTGCTTCATGCACTCACGCAAGAAAACAAATATATAGTCATCATGGGTGACATCAATATCAATATTTTGGATGATTCGAGTTCTAGCCAATATAAAAACACTTTTCTTGGATATGTTCTTGATTCGCTCTTACACGAACCCACTCGCTGTGTGGGGAAACATTTCTGGTACTTTAGTTGATCACGCCCTAGCCCTAACAATTCTTCTTATTCCTTCCCAGGCTTTTATCGTCCGTGCCAATATTACTGACCACTTCCCCGTAGCGCTTCACTTTCTTCGCGTGTATACTCCTTCAAATAATTGCTTCTCCAAGTCGGTCTTTGACAAAGAAAAAGAATGTACTGATGAAATGGGTCCAATAAACTGGTCCCACGTAACCTTTGCACTGACGCTTAGGGTGCTTATAGAGAATTTTTTCCCTTATATCCGGTGCTATAGCTTCCTCAACCTCTAATCTAAGTACAAGCCACAAAGTATGGCTGTTTCTTGCGCGAGGAAATAACGAGGGAAGGGGTCCAGGGGAGCGCAAACTTTCGACTGTTTATTCAAGAGACAGTGCAACCAAATATATAGGCACAGACATGCGCAGCAGACTACGCACACAGCGAGCGCATACCACCCTAATCACAACCTGGGATCTATGAACTTGCGGGAATGACTGTAGAAGCTTTTATGTCCCTTCTCGAGTTTTATGTCAATGTCACCTACATCGGTTTTAATGGATATTTTTATGTCCAAAGAGAAGGCATTTGCATAGGCTCTTGTGTCGCTCCTGTGTTGTGCAATTTGTTTTTATGTTCTATTGACCGTGCCTTGCACCAGCATTTTAATGGGGGGGGGGGGGTTCAAAGTTTTTAGGTACGTTGACGATTTTCTGATTAATTTAAAGCAACTAACAACCGCTGCATATCATCCCATTGTTAACAATGTGTTAGCGGCCTTTTGCCGACTCGGGAAGGGATTGGTGTTCACACACGAGTTGCCGGTTCGCGGCTCCTTGCAGTTTTTAGACTTGAACATTACCCTGCAGAGGTGTCACGCGTGTTGGCTTTATTCGCCTAGGTCTACAAAAGAATTGCTGCCATATGAGTTGGCGCATTCCAAAACTGTGAAAAGGGCTATAGCTAAACATTGCGCAGAGTCTGCACTTGCAAGGTCGTGCTCACACGTGATGCAGAAGGGTTTTCAAAACAAATTCGATCGTCTGGCCTTGGCTGGTTTCCATCGCACGCTCCTCATCGCCGTCGCCGAGTCACTCCTCCAGAAGTTTAAGAGTGAACACCACGGTTCTGGGGTAGAGCAAGAGCGGATAACGGTGAGACCTGAGGTCGTACCGTATATGCACCGGGTGGCACACAACCTAAAGAAGGTTGCTAACAGACATGGCGTGCCAATTGTTTTTTCTGCGCCGCGGAAGCTGTCTCAGCTATGCCCACGTATCCTATCTGATGGGAGCAAGAAAGGTGGTTGCGGCAAGAAGCACGCCAAGTCGTACACAAAATGTGCCACCGGTGTTTTGTATGAATTTCCGCTATCCTGTGACAAGACGTATGTCGGCCAGACAAGAAGGTGAGTGAATGAGCGTGCGCGGGAACACGAGCTTTCACTAAAAGGTAAAGATGGGGCACATTTGCCGACCCACTGCAGTTCACATAAGTGTGAGCCGTGCTTGAATAAGATTGAGATTCTCGGTAGAAGCGGGGACACCACGGCTCGAGAGTTGTTGGACGCATATCATATCAAAGCACGAGGTTCCATGTGTATCAGTGACACTTCATTGTCTCTTTCGCAGGCAGAGCGCAAGTTCATAGATCACAGGTTGTGATTAGGGTGGTATGCGCTCGCTGTGTGCGTAGTTTGCTGCGCATGTCTGTGCCTATATATTTGGTTGCACTGTCTCTTGAATAAACAGTCGAAAGTTTGCGCTCCCCTGGACCCCTTCCCTCGTTATTTCCTCGCGCAAGAAAGAGCCATACTTTGTGGCTTTTACTTGGACATGAACCGACTAGCCCAGCAACGTGTACTTCTAGTCAACCTCTAATGTTTTCTGCCGAAGAAAGCATTCATCTCCTTGAACCCTTGGTTAACACCAGGACTTCTCACCTGTCTACGAAAGAAAGACAAACTATAGAGAAAATCAAAGAAAAAAACACTTCATTCTCGCTTGAAAAGAACGTTCCAAAAATACAGCAATACGTTAAACCTCATATTAAAAAAAGCGAAACGAGATCACTCTGAAAATTTAATAATTCAAGCTGGTAAAAATACGGGAAAGCAGTGGCGTAAATATATTTAACTCATTTCTAAATAAAAATACATCTTCAACTTGTATTACTGAAACATGTCACGATGGAAAGAGCCTTCGCACTTCCGATGCCATTGCAAATGCTTTCATTCAGTATTTTTCGAGTATCACCACGCAATCCGGGCAATCATGCATTAACGCCAGTCGGCATCCATTGCAATCTTTTTATCTTTTTCCAACCTGTCCAGTTGAAGTTCGCAACACGATGTTGAATCTTAAAATGACTAGCGCTGGGCTTTACAACACATCCGCTAGACGAATAAAGAGCATTGTTGATGTCATTGCCCCTATTTTTGCTCATATTGTGAACTTCTTCTTTGAGCACTCCATCGTTCCTTCCGAACTAGAGAAAAGCAAGGTAGTACCTGCTGATAAGAAATGTGAGAAATCAGTCAAATAATTATAGGCCCATCGCTATTATTTCTTTTTTCAGTAAGATTGTTGAAAAACTATTTGCCAGTCGTCTTACAAATTACCTCGAAAATTTTCAGCTCTTATCACCCCATCAATTCAGTTTTCATCAAGGGCTTTCCACAAATCTTGCTGTAGTTGCTCTTACTGAAAATATCAGAAATGCAATCGATGACGGGAAGTTCCTTGTATCAGTCTTCATTGACTTCAGTCAAGCCTTCGATTCGATCGACCACGCTTTTCTTCTGAACAAGCTCTCTTCTTATCATATAACTGGCCCGCCACAAGAATTCACTTCTAGTTATTTACTGAACCGTACTCAAGTTGTATCTATTTCAGGCGTGCTCTCGGACTCGAAAACTATCAATATAGGAGTCCCACAAGGATCTTTATTAGGTCCTCTCTTATTGATCATCTACATAAATGATCTGACAGCCTGTTTATCTCCTCACACAGAATCCTTGCTTTACGCAGACGACACCGCCATTTTCACTGCACATGACTCCATTCCTGCCCTAACCTACCAGCTAAACAGTGATCTTCAGAGCGTCATTAGTTGGTGCCATAAAAACAAGCTTATTATTAACCCATCTAACACAAAGTTTGTTATTTTCAGTTCTCAGTCGAAAAAGGGCGATAACGCACTCCCGGTGTATGCCATAACCATGAAATATTCCCATCTGACAATGCACATTTCTCGGCATCGAACTTCGTTGTTTCTTTACTTTATTCAACATATTAATCAAATAAAAAGGAAGACCGCCTATGGCATTCGTGTTCTGCTCAGAGCCCGCCAATATTTTGCGCTCCCTACTCTAACTTCGCCCTATTTTGCGTTCCTTCATAATAATTTCAACTATTGCATTGAATCTTCGGGACTTACATATAAAACTTAAGCCCATTAGCGCATATTCAAAAACAGGCTCTCCGTATAACAACGCACAGTAATTATCACGCTCATTCGGCTCCACTCTTCTCTTTACTAAATATATTTTCCATTTCAAGTATTAACGTCTTTAACTTTAAATGCGTAATCCGAATCTTCTGTATGTCGTTGATAAAAAATTTACAACTTCTTTTAATAATACTCGTTCCTCTCTTCAAAGCAATATTTTACCGCCCAAGGCGCACACAAACTACGGACAAAAAAACGCCAGGCCTGCGAAGCGCAGCACAGTCACAGCGAAAGCTCGAAGAGCGGCATTTCTAGAGCCCGTTATAAACTCTCTTGTCGCTACTGATACAAGTACACTAGGAACGTACCCACTACGCCACAAATCATAATTTTTGTGAAGTTGGGAAGCACCCACAACGACATTACTCGTCATTCTGCGGAGGAGCGATGTACCATCTGTAAGGCATTATGAGCAGTTTCTTGATGTGACGGTTGATGACGATGAAGAATTATGGCTGATCCCTTTGTAATGGTTTGGAAGTTTTAAAGGACCCACGAATTACGTAATTCCCATTGTGTGACGCCCGTTTGTTATTTCACTCTTCCACCACGCTTTGTAACCTTATTGAGATCTTGAGCAAATGGATCACGGGAGCGTTATGGGCTTCCTTCGCAACCAATAGAAGTACACTTGCGAGGAAAGCACTACGCTATAAATCATTATAATTTTTTTTTGAAGTACGGAAGCAGCCACTAAGCAATTTTTCTTCATTCTACGCAGAACCGTGGTAGCTGCTAAACACCTGTAAGGCATTCTGTCCACTTTGTTGATGCTGTGGCTGATGACGATGAATAATTATGGCAGAGCTCCTTGTAATGGGTTGGAAGCATTCAGCAACCCACTCGTTGCGCAGTTCGCATAGTGTGACGCCTGCTTACGGAATTCGCGTTGTGTGACACTTGGTTGTTATTTTACTCTTCTACCACGCTACATTACATATGTTAATGTGGTTCCTTCCCGACATGAAGCCTGTATAACGTCATTTTGCAAAGCAGTTTCAAGCACGGGGATGGCTGTGAGGTTGAATACTGGGCTCGCACGCAGAGGGCCTAGGTTCGAACTTCGCTCCATCCTGGAAATTCTTTCTTATTTCGTTTTTTCTTTCTTATTTCGAGCGATAGTGGTTACGGACACCGGCGGCGGTGGCGGACAATTACGGCGCCTAAAACAGCCCTTGTTGTGATCTCATAAGAGCTTTCGCTGTAAAACAGTAAGCTTCTGCGCAACGAAGGTGTGGAACACTCTGGCATTGGAGGCCAAAACCTCGCCCTCTTTATATGGTTTCAAACATTTAGTTTGCCTTTATCTGAATCATTCTTTCAATTCTTGAATGACATGTAATCACTGTCGTTACTTCATCGTCGCTTTCACAATGCTTCATGTATGCTTTATTCCCGTTCATTACATTCTTTTTCATGTGAAATATTTATTAGTGTACGGTCTCAATGATTGCATCGTTTAACTTTCTAGCTCTAACTTATTTTGCTAACTTTTTGTATGTGTATTTCAGTGTCAAATGATATAACTGTCTTTGCATACCATGATGCCACTCCTATTACTTTGTACGCATCCTATGCTTGTTTGTCTCTATTCTGCTCATGATTTTATTTCTAATGTATTCTATAATAAGAGGTCCCATTGCAGTGTTCGCACTAAGGGATCTCCTTCTGTATACCTCTCCCTATATTTAACCCCCCACCCAAATCCGTTCAATAAAGTGAAACTGAAACCGAAACCATATCAAACGACCCAGAAATTGCACTCAACTTCCTCGAATTCTGTTCTGAATAATTGTGAGTGAACATTTTCGTGTATGGTTAGCCCTCCCACAGTATTTCTGTCCGAAAAAAAATATTTTTGTGCCCTTAGCAGTGTTTTGAATGTCGCTGTGGTGGGCAAAACCTAAGTTTCTGAAACATGTTCTAAACATATTATACCAGACGAAACGCCTTAAATCTCGGCTGGTTGATTGAAAAGGAATGCCGCTTTCTTTTTCCCTATCTATGGCGTCCGCTACATTTCCTCACGATATTGTAGTGGAAAAATACGGCGATTCTGCCCCCCCCCCCACTTTTTAAGTATTTTTTAGACTTCTGCAATGTTTATAAACAAAGTACAACTACTTCACATGGCTGGATCGTTTTCAGTAAGCGTGTTTAAAAGTTGTAAAGAGGAAGGAGCGCAAACAGGAAAATGTGTCAAATGACTCATGTTCAGGCACACCCTCACGTCGCGAGGTACCAATTTTGGTGTATATCAAGCTAGCGAATCGGCCGCCAGCACACCATGAGCGTGGCACGTAAGTCATGCTGTACATGACATGCGTGTCATTATTTTCATGTTAACTCCTGTTATTTATGTTCGTCACGCACTCACGTCCCGCAATATCAATTCTGGTGTATTTCAATCTAGCAAAACGGCCACCAGCGCCCCATGAGCGTGGTACATAAGTCATGCTGTACATGACATGCGTGTCATGATTTTCATGTTAACTCCTGCTATTTATGTTCGTCACGCAGTCACGTCGCGCAATATCAATTCTGGTGTATTTCATTCTAGCAAAACGGCCACCAGCGCCCCATGAGCGTGGTACATAAGTCATGCTGTACATGACATGCGTGTCATTATTTTCATGTTAACTCCTGCTATTTATGTTCGTCACGCAGTCACGTCGCGCAACATCAATTCTGGTGTATTTCATTCTAGCAAAACGGCCACCAGCGCCCCATGAGCGTGGTACATAAGTCATGCTGTACATGACATGCGTGTCATTATTTTCATGTTAACTCCTGCTATTTATGTTCGTCACGCAGTCACGTCGCGCAATATCAATTCTGGTGTATTTCATTCTAGCAAAACGGCCACCAGCGCCTCATGAGCGTGGTACATAAGTCATGCTGTACATGACATGCGTGTCATTATTTTCATGTTAGCTCCTGCTATTTATGTTCTTCACGCAGTCACGTCACGCAATATCAATTCTGGTGTATTTCACTCTAGCAAAACGGCCACCGGCGCCTCATGAGCGTGGTACATAAGTCATGCTCTACATGACATGCGTGTCATGATTTTCATGTTAACTCCTGTTATTTATGTTCGTCACGCAGTCACGTCGCGCAATATCAATTCTGGTGTATTTCATTCTAGCAAAACGGCCACCAGCGCCCCATGAGCGTGGTACATAAGTCATGCTGTACATGACATGCGTGTCATGATTTTCATGTTAACTCCTGCTATTTATGTTCGTCACGCAGTCACGTCGCGCAATATCAATTCTGGTGTATTTCACTCTAGCAAAACGGCCACCGGTGCCCCATGAGCGTGGTACATAAGTCATGCTGTACATGACATGCGTGTCATGATTTTCATGTTAACTCCTGCTATTTATGTTCGTCACGCAGTCACGTCGCGCAATATCAATTCTGGTGTATTTCATTCTAGCAAAACGGCCACCAGCGCCTCATGAGCGTGGTACATAAGTCATGCTGTACATGACATGGGCGTCATGATTTTCATGTTAACTCCTGCTATTTATGTTCGTCACGCAGTCACGTCGCGCAATATCAATTCTGGTGTATTTCATTCTAGCAAAACGGCCACCAGCGCCTCATGAGCGTGGTACATAAGTCATGCTGTACATGACATGCGTGTCATTATTTTCATGTTAACTCCCGCTATTATGTTCGTCACGCAGTCACGTCGCGCAATATCAATTCTGGTGTATTTCATTCTAGCAAAACGGCCACCAGCGCCCCATGAGCGTGTTACATATGTCATGCTGTACATGACATGCGTGTCATGATTTTCATGTTAACTCCTGTTATTTATGTTCGTCACGCAGTCACGTCGCGCAAAATCAATTCTGGTGTATTTCATTCTAGCAAAACGGCCACCAGCGCCTCATGAGCGTGGTACATAAGTCATGCTGTACATGACATGCGTGTCATTATTTTCATGTTAACTCCTGTTATTTATGTTCGTCACGCAGTCACGTCGCGCAGTATCAATTCTGGTGTATTTCACTCTAGCAAAACGGCCACTGGTGCCCCATGAGCGTGGTACATAAGTCATGCTGTACATGACATGCGTGTCATGATTTTCATGTTAACTCCTGCTATTTATGTTCGTCACGCAGTCACGTCATGCAATATCAATTGTGTTGTATTTCAAGCTAGCGAAACGGCCGCCAGCGCCCCACGAGCGTGGCATGTAAGTCATGCGGTACATGACATGCGTGTCATGATTTTCATGTTAACTCCTGTTATTTATGTTCGTCACGCAGTCACGTCGCGCAAAATCAATTCTGGTGTATTTCATTCTAGCAAAACGGCCACCAGCGCCTCATGAGCGTGGTACATAAGTCATGCTGTACATGACATGCGTGTCGTGATTTTCATGTTATCTCCTGCTATTTATGTTCGTCACGCAGTCACGTCATGCAATATCAATTGTGTTGTATTTCAAGCTAGCGAAACGGCCGCCAGCGCCCCATGAGCGTGGCATGTAAGTCATGCGGTACATGACATGCGTGTCATGATTTTCATGTTAACTCCTGTTATTTATGTTCGTCACACAGTCCGGTCGCGCAATTCCAATTTTGGTGCATATCAAGCTAGAGAAACGTCCGCCAGAGCACCATGAGCGTGGTACACAAGTCATGCTGCACATGACATGCGTGTCATGTGTTTATTATTAACTCCTGTGATTTATGTTCATCATACACTCTTGTCAAGCCATACCAATTTTGCTATATATCATGTTAACGAAACGGCAGCAAGAGCACCAAGACTGTGGCATGTAAATCATGTCATTCATGACATGCATTTCATTATTTTCGTTTAGAATAACAGAGAACTGAAATTACATTTAGGATGACTGCCAGTTGGGCGTGTTGGTATAGGTTCATAATGAAACAAGCGCAAAAAATACGAAGACTCAGAAAGGACACAGGACGGAGCGCTTACTAGCAACTGAAAATTTATTTTGGAAAGAACAATCTTATATATGCATAACATGCATCCTCGTCACCACACACCACCCTTGTTATCACAGAGTGAATCAACAAAACACCACTTCGATAACCCATCGCATACATCAAGTAAACACGTGTTAAGCCCTTACCCCCCCCCTCGAAACAAGAAAAAATAAGAAAAAATTTGCACTGGTTCATGTCATATCTAAAAAAGCAAACTCAGAATCGGTTAGCAGAACAGACGCCTGGCTAACACACATCTCACCTCCTTTCTTAATTCGAAATGCTTCAATTATCTCTCTTGTCGTTCGCTTTCTGTGCATATCAATTATCCCTGTGTCACAAAGTTTTGGCTGGCAGGTGCACTCTTTGCAGTGCATCGCCAAGTGCGAGTACGGGGCCCCCCCCGTACTCGCACTTGGCGTTTTTTTCAGCCAAAAACAGATTGTCTAAGATTTGCCCGGCAGTGGAAAGGTTGGCCACAAAGAAAAGCAGGGAAAAAACGGATGGATGTCAAATTAAACATGGCAGGAGGTTTGTTGAGTGCAAAAAAGAAGTAGTCTACGGTATTCCTTTCACGTGTGGAAAGGAATACGTGGGTCAAACAGGACGTTGCCTGAATGTACGCCTTCGCGAGCATGAGAGTTCACTAAAAAAAAAAAAAGGGGGCCCCGTACTCGCACTTGGCGATGCACTGCAAAGAGTGCACCTGCCAGCCAAAACTTTGTGACACAGAGATAATTGATATGCACAGAAAGCGAACGACAAGAGAGATAATTGAAGCATTTCGAATTAAGAAAGGAGGTGAGATGTGTGTTAGCCAGGCGTCTGTTCTGCTAACCGATTCTGAGTTTGCTTTTTTAGATATGACATGAACCAGTGCAAATTTTTTCTTATTTTTTCTTGTTTCGAGGGGGGGGGAAGGGCTTAACACGTGTTTACTTGATGTATGCGATGGGTTATCGAAGTGGTGTTTTGTTGATTCACTCTGTGATAACAAGGGTGGTGTGTGGTGACGAGGATGCATGTTATGCATATATAAGATTGTTCTTTCCAAAATAAATTTTCAGTTGCTAGTAATATAATAATAATATCTGGGGTTTAACGTCCCAAAACCACCATATGATTATGAGAGACGCCGTAGTGGAGGGCTCCGGAAATCTCGACCACCTGGGGTTCTTTAACGTGCACCTAAATCTAAGTACACGGGCCTCAAACATTTCAGTTGCTAGTAAGCGCTCCGTCCTGTGTCCTTTCTGAGTCTTCGTATTTTTTGCGCTTGTTTCATTATGAACAGAGAACTGAGCTAGTTGGTAAGTATTCATTCTAAAAAGACAGGGCGTGCAAACACGGACAAGAGAAAGAAGTCAGGACACCACAAACGCCGACGCAAACGCGTTTGTGGTGTCCTGACTTCTTTCTTAAGTCCGTGTTTGCACGCCCTGTCTTTTTAGAATCATTATTTTCATGTCACGACCGGCAATTTATGTTCGTCATACGGTCATGTTGCGCCATACCAATTTTGGTGTACATCGTATCAACGAAACGGGCAGGTGGGCACAAAGGCGTAGGCGGCTAGATAGATAGATAGATAGATAGATAGATAGATAGATAGATAGATAGATAGATAGATAGATAGATAGATAGATAGATAGATAGATAGATAGATAGATAGATTAGATAGATAGATAGATAGATAGATAGATAGATAGATAGATAGATAGATAGATAGATAGATAGATAGATAGATAGATAGATAGATAGATAGATAGATAGATAGATAGATAGATACGCTCAAACTCGAAGAAGTTCGCTAAGAAATGCTTCGCATTTAATAAAAAACAAGCTTTTTTGTTGAACTACTACGAATGCTGCCCTGCAGTTCCTATGTAGTTTCGGTATTCTTATTGTCCCTACACTCAATATGAAAAGTTATACCGGTTTCACACGGTCACTTTTGATCGGGATCGGACCTGATCCGGATGAAATTTCTTGATTATGACTGGCTCGTTTACGCAAGCTGCAGGAGGGAGCCAATCACTGTTTGGAAACGTGATCCCAAACGGGCTTAATTGCGATCAGCAGTGCACCGTGTGACACCAGTATTAAGCAAATGTGGAAAATGATGATAACAGTTATCGTTCTTAGTCGTATACGGCAATGAATCAGGTAGCTGACGCATGCATGCGCAAATCCAGGGGGGATGCCTGGATGTCCATTTCCACCTCCTAAGATATTTCGTGGACATCCCCAGCGTACTGTACATGACAAACACAGACGCATGTACACTCTTGACGTTGAGTCAGAAGAGATGAACAAAGTTCAATGAATTATCCGGCGTTCACCTTTTTTTACTTAATGGCCGCCAGCTTTACGGAAATTGTTTATTATGAAACTGCAGCGACTAGCCCAACTATCATCCGTTTTGACCATATATATTGTACTTCTCCGCAGTTCCGATGTCCTTTAAGCTGTCACCGGGGGAAAAAGTTAGTAATATCATTGATTGCAAGCATTCCTTAATCGCCATCATCATTGCAACCAACCGCCACCTCAATGGCGGACTTCCTTCTTGAAAATTTCAGATCCCCAACCTTAATTTGTCAGATACAGCGAGAGAGAGATAAACATTTTAATGAAGCTGGAGATGTTTGCCTGGCTGTTCGCCTGACATGCTACTCCAGGTGCTGGGTGACGATTATGATTTATACAGTGATACCCACATAACACATACAGTCACACAAGTTTACAAAGTTTTGTTCAGGCTCGTGGCCCGCAAGAAATTCAACAGCGCTTTCGTGGCACGTAGCGCACAGGTGCTGCTTTGCCATGGGCCCAGAAAATGTCGCAACTCTAAGCACGATCCCCGTTGAAGATGCAAGGCTGCCTTCAGAGACTGTCTGTCTGATGCGTATCGCTTGCATTCACAAAGAACATGATGTAGATCTTCTTGGACGTTGCATTGGACGCACATTGGTGAGTCCGACAGCTTTATCTTGCTCCTGAAGTAGTTGGTGTATGCGACGTTCAGTCTGATGCGGTGCAGGCATGTTTCATCTTGCCTGTTTAGGTCTCGCGGCATGTCAAAGTTACACGATGGGTCAATCTTGTAAAGTGGTCCATACTGGTAATTAGCATCTGTCCAGAGGGATCGCTGAAGCCGCCAAGCGTGTGCCGATACGATTGTCGCGGCATCTTTTCTCGAGAAAGGTATCTTGATGATTTCTCTCGAGGCGTCATGTCCAGCTTTGGCAGCGTCATCAGCCTGGACGTTGCCTTGTATTCCACAGTGGGCAGGTATCCACTGCAGAGCAATGCGGTGATGGAGGTCACAGGCTTTGTTGCATAGATATTTGATCTCCATGACGAGTTGGTCTTGCATGCGTGGAGACTTCAGAGACTGCAGCGCCGCTCTTGAGTCGGTGAAGATGACCCAACACTCAGCTGTCTGATCTACAATGTAAATAAAAGCAGCCCGCAGTGCAGCCAGTTCAGTCGCTGTAGATGAAGTGCGGTGACTAAGAGTGGCAGAGATGGTGACATTGGCAGATGGAATCCAGACACCAATTGCAGACGATGTAGGTGTAACAGAGCCATCAGTGTAAATATGACGGTGAGCCCTGTAATTATTTTCCACGTGCTGTAGGGTGAAATATGTTAGTGCTGGTCCGGGTGTACGTCTCTTGTTCTTGAACCTAGGCACAAAAGTGATTATTGACCACGAAGGAATTTTCCACGATGGCTCCGCAGGCATTGATGCGCTTTGATAATGCAGCGGAAGCAAGCTCCGCACCACAAGACCGCTGTCTGAAGCAAGCGGATGACCCGGCACTCTGGTGGCATAACGCAAGTGAACTCGAAGAAACTCCTGAAGATACAGCGAGGATTTGTACGCGAGTCCACACAACCTAAGGGACCACTAAGTATGGGCTTGCTAGTTCATCGCATAGTTGAAAATGTCGCAGAAACACCTGCTGCGTTCTAACATGGTCTCCCGTAACGTTTCGGCACACGTAGACTGCGCTGCAGCGCCGTGGCGTCACTATGGAACGCCGTAGCAGTACAATAATCTCCACGCTGGTGTTCAGTGTCCAATATCCAGAACAGCATGCCGCCAGAAGTGAAACGAAAATTACAAGGCCGTGATAAAAAAAAAACAGAAAACACGGGCACGAGTTCAGTATTCGTGTTAAGTATACGTAACATAACGTTTTCTTTGATAATCACATTACACTACGTTTCACATGCGAATTAGGAGGGTCGACTCACATTACGTTACATTTCCGTTTGGTGTCAACCATACCGGCTTACATGCGCTTTCCGCACCTTAACAGCACAACTGGAAAACAACGCTGCAACATAGTACAAGTATATTTATATAAGAAATACATAGTTCTTAATCTATCTGGCCAAAAGGCAAACTATAGTTTCCGAGAAAGCGTCGAAAGCCCATTCGACAGTGGAGCCGCTACTCTAGAGCATACTCAGCGGGCAAATAGCATAAAATATGGAAATAAGTTGAACGGCAGTGATAACAAGATATAAGTCATAAGATATGCAACAGCCGCCCCTGTGAAGAGCTTCGCTGTAAGCACCTATACTACATGCGAAAAAAATGTTTGCCTCGTAAATACGGTCACAAACTGCTCAGAATAATTTGTTTTCTCCTGTTATTGTGCTTCCTTATCGGTTGACGGTTCACTGCATACAAGAGGAAGTGTAAAAAGCGAAAAGAGAGCGAGCTCTCTGGGCGAGTGGCACCATCCCCACGGTGATGTCATCCAGTGATCAAGCGGTCTCGTGCGCCGGTCGCCCTTTATGGAGTTTGGCGCCCACGCGAAGGCGGGGCACGCTTCGTTTGTGCGGTCGTTTGCGCCCCAGCTGCGCCCACCACATTCGACACGCTTGGAGTTGAGATATCACTGAGTCACGCGAGCTTTCATTTGTTGGTGGCATTATGATGTCTATTGTAGGTTTGTGCGCTTCACTTCCTTTTTTCTTAAACTGTCACTTTACTCGTTGTAGGGGCAAGAATATTCGCTTTATTGCGTATGTTCACACACACACACACACACACACACACACACACACACACACACACACACACACACACACACACACACACACAAAAGCATTTTAAAGACGATAGTCTTTCTTGGGGAACTTAAACGCAGAAATTTTGGTCTGTCCTTCTGTCTGTCTTTCTGTTTGTCGGCACGTCCCTCGATTCAGCCACTCGGCCAAAGTTGAACCACTTGCCCAAGGGCCAGCCACGGTGAACGGCTGAATAGGTTCATACTTGTGTACATTGTTGATCAAAAAGCAAACATTACGCATATCTGAGGCGCAACATCACTAGGTAAGTATTAGGTGGTGTGTTCCTTTAATAGAAAATACATAGATACGCAATTTTAAAGACCTTGATGGTATGCGTTTAACGTTGAGACAGTAACGCGTTTATTAAAAGATTGCCACAGCTGAAGCGATCAGCGGTCCAAGCCGAGCAAGCGCGAGCGCCAACAACAACCGTCTTCGTCGTCTTCTTTCGCAGGCGTTCTTGTCTGCGCCCTACCATGTTACAAATCACTCCCCCGCGGAAAAGGAGCCATCCTGGCCTCCTGGCGACCTAAGGAACAGGTACAACTGGTGGGTCATAATGCGGCTTCAGTCGATCGACGTGAACAGCCTCGCGGCCGCGACGACGGCGGTCCGTAGATGATTGAACAGGCTCAATCACATAGTTAACTGGGGATACTTGACGTAGGACGCGGTAGGGGCCTTCGTACTTAGGCAGTAGCTTTGTGGAAAGGCCAGGAGCGGAGGAGGGAACGCGAAGCCACACCAACGTTACAGGCGAATACGACTGAGGAGGCAGGTTTTCGTCGTGACGGTCCTTCTGGCCCTACTCGCCCTACAATGTTACAACCCTAGTTTCTTAAGGTGCGCTGAAAATGCGAATGCGCTGAAACTTGTCTTCCTCCGTGCCCTCTGCACAAGCTCATGTTGTGTTTCGGTTTCGGTTCAGTATTGCATTGTACGAATGACAGGGGGCGCCGCTCTGGCATTCCTGTTTACCCAGGCGACGTGTAAGTAAGAGAGTTTGTGGAGAGTACTCGTTGAGTGCGGATGTTTCTTCTCCTTCGGCGCATCGCGCCAAACAGCGTGTTCGGGCTGGCCGGCGTCCCCACCGGTCGCGTTGGTCACCGCCGGTCTTCGCCTGCCGCTGCACCGGGACTACCAGCCCGCAACACAGCACTCGTGTTTCCCGACGTATTGCCAGATGGCGTCCATATCTCACGCAGCGCCTCTTCTATCGTCTTTAGACGACATTTGCAGCGAAGCACGCAGATACGCGGCCAATTTATTAGACAGGCAAAGTTGTGTTTGCACTAGAAAGCACGACATAGAGGCTATCTGACGTATATTATTTGTAGAAATACGATTTTCTGAAAAATTACAGCTTTTGACATTTGTTCGTTTGTACGACACAGAACGAAAGCTGTGCACTTGGCTTCGCAGCATTACCCGCATATACGGAAAACTGTAAATGATGTTTTTATTGGAAAATTTCAATAAATGCACAAAACTGTGAAGAGATGATCTTTAAAAACGCTTGCAGAAGAAATATCACAGATTTCAATACATAGCCCTTTCGGCCCTGGCGATGTCAATCGACACCATCACATGACATTTCACCTAGCACCTCGGAAATGAAACCAAAACTGCCCATTCTTGGGGGAATACTTCTTCAATGATCCCCACTGCCATTGACACCGAAATCGTGACATGCTTGCGGAGCTGGGAGCCGCAAAGAAGAAGAAGCTTGACCGAAGTCATGGGTGACGCCGAGGCAGGTCAGCTGAGGCGGGGAAGCGCCATTTTCGAATCGACGTACCGAAGCTGTTTTAATGAGTATCACACTGAAAAATGAAGCGTGGTTCACATTTTGTGTACTCTAGTGAAGAGCCGGAAAAAAGATGCTATTTTTCCCATTTCAGAACCGCTGAACCCTGATGACCTAATTTGATGTCATGTCTGTAAATCCACTAATACTTGCACCACTGGCTCAATTTTTCGTTTGTGGTCTTCTGAGGTCATAACTATTATGGAAACACGCAGAAAGAACGTCCCCGACCAAAATAAAAAACCAGGGCTGAAAGGGCTAGACTGGGCGCGTCAAATCATAAAGAGCTGAGGAAACCCGCGCACGCTCAGCAAACTCCTTTTATACTGGAGCTGTAGTGCACAGAACTGTAGAAACAAGAAACCACCCTCGTCGAAAAAATGAGTCCTTTTACTCTTCTTTGTGAGCCCTCACTTGGTACGTTAATGACTTCCTTTAAAGAGACACGTGAACGCTCTTAGGAGATCGTCATGCTCTCGTCGGAAAGTGATCGGACCCAAAAGAGAGTTAACGTGCTTTTTCAAAGAGTCGTATACCTCCTAAGTCATGACTCACCGAAAGGAGTAGCACGTACTCTTTTTTCATCTTAGAGTGCAGAAAAAACGAAGCAGGCAAATCCACATAAGAGATGTGTGTCAACAATATCGGGATTCTTCTATTAGAATGTCATCCGATGCGGCAACAATCAAGAGGGGCGGGAAGGCCAAGAGGTAGGTTGCAGAAGAAAGTACAACGCTTCCAGAGCGTTTATTACCGACGCAGAGGTGTCCTTAAAAACCAGAAGATGGACAGCGCCGTCGACTCGCAATAGATTTGCTGAAGTACTTGGGGTGTGTGGAAAACACGACGAAAAAAAAGATGTGAAGGAAACAACTAACGAAGAAAGGACGGTTGTAACGCTTAATAAAAAGAAATACCTTTCTATGAATAACAATAAAAAATCTACAAGGAAACTTCATTGTGAATGAAGATAAGCACTAGAAAGCACGCAAAGGAAAAACGCGAATAAGGAGACGGTAATCAAGAAGTGTCACACTACAGCAAGCAAGAAAAAAGCTCCGCACCGGTGACAAGCCTTAATCCAATTTGCGGCGCCATTAGTGGTCTGCGACGAAGCCTGCTTGGCCTGAAGGAAGTGATCGTTACCGGCTGTATTGTTGCTTTCGTGGTGCAGGCGAAGGTAAACAAGCCGAAGCGGTAGCTGAACGCACCCCCTTTTATAATACATTGTTCAACTTTGCTGTATGTGTTGGTCAGGGAGATTTTCTTCGGGTTTCTCATCAGCGTGCGGTCGTGTCACTGTGTCTTCTTTTTCTTTTGTCAAGCTATCAACTCGCTGTTCTGTACACAACTATGGCCGGTAGTTCAGCAGCTTTCTCATCTCGCGCCCATTGGGAAGGAAGCCGATCTAACAACTGGCCAAGATTCTCTGTCTTTTGTCCAATTATTTATTTTGATAGGAACGAGACCTGTTTTCTCGGCACATCGCAGCGTACAAAATTAATCAAACACACAGACGATAATAAACATGCCCCAGGAAGGCATGCTATATGACCAACATGTAGGAACTGCTACATAAGCTATTTTTCTCACATATATTTCAGAGCTCTTGTTACTTTCAATGAGGGAGTATATAAAAACTAGAGTCGCAATCACTGTATTTTCTTCCTTCATCCTGAACCGTATGTAATATCACTTACAAGACATCGCCATGCTGAATCCTTAATTTAGTGTAGAACCAATATGAATTCCTTCACACATTCCTTCTTCCGTCACACAATTTCCAAATGGAATGGTTTTCCTCACATCTCTACATAGCACTGACTTAACTGCTCAGGTAATATCACAAGTTCTGTACAACGCCACAATGTAATTACCCCAATGTTCATCTTCTATAGCGCGCATCACTCAATATTCTGTGGCTGAGCTTTACGCACCGTGTTGTTTTGTTTATTGTTTTCAATGTGCGCTACATTTTGTACTTACACGACGCCCCTCGTACATAGATCTTGACAGTATTGCAGTATTTTTGTGAACAAGTAAATAAAATTAATAAAAAGAACAATGCATCAATCGAGTAAGCTCGGGAGTTTAAAATGATCCACTCCTTCATTCGCTTGAACAACTACACCTTCAGCCTGTAGCTGCTTGTAACCTCGCAGCGTGTTCCTTTTGTCGCACGCTTTGCCTAGCAGCCATGAGTTTAGCCCTTTATTTTAGGGAACTGCCAGTTGCGATCAAGAAACTCGCGTCAGGCAGCAGGATACAAACGTGGGAGTTTTCGCGCACCGGGCTTTCCTACTGTCCAGCTGCAACGACAAGCACAAAAGCGACTGATTGCATAAGGTGGGATATTCGTCGCCTAAGATTAAAATACAATATGATTTTCATCGTTTTCATTGATATCGCTTTTGAAACGGACCGGGAAATAAAAACATTGGTGCAGCTTCGCACTAATGTGGCCAAGCCTGAAGGAACCGCGGAGCTGTACGGAATTCCTTCTTTCCCTTCATTTCTTTCTCTCTTTCTCTTTCTCTCTGTTTTTCTATCTTTTTTTGTCGCTGTTGATTTATATTTCTTTCTTTTCTGATCTCTCTATCTTTTCCTTTCTCTTACTTCCCTTCCTTTCACTCCCTCTCTCTACTATTTCTCGCTTCCTCTTTCTTTATATTTCTTCATCTGTCTCTATTTCTTCGCTTTCTTTCTTTCTTTCTTTCTCTCTTTCTTTCTTTCTTTCTTTCTTTCTTTCTTTCTTTCTTTCTTTCTTTCTTTCTTTCTTTCTTTCTTTCTTTCTTTCTTTCTTTCTTTCTGCCTTGCTCTCTGTATTTTTTCTATCTTTTATACGTCTGTATATTGCTATTTCTTTCTATTTCTGTTTATTTTTTTCTTTGCTATTCTATCTTTTCGTGTCTTCCCTTTTTTCCTGTCTATTTGTCTTTCTCTTTCTTCCTATCTCGCTCTCTACACTCGTTCTCTCGCCCATCCAGGTTATAGCATACCACGCTGGGAGCGAAGCAGAAGAGGAAGAAGAGAACGAAGAGTGCGCGTGCTGGCCGAGCTATTGCGTTCATGTGGATGACAGTTTTTGTTCGCGCCTAACGGAGTTTCTCTGAGCATTAGCAGCTCCGTTGATAAAACATGCGTAGCCCGCGTGCCTTGATCTAAGCTCGCGCGGATGGATTGCGTCACCCATCGATGAATTTGGGAGGCGTTTGGACTGCTTGGTCGTTGTTTTGTGGCGGCAAATGGAAAACGTTGACCAAAAAAACCACAGCGTCCGAGCTTGTGTGCGTTCGGAGGCCCTTGGAATGGTAAACGTTGTCTACATTCGCACATGGTGCCTTTCTTTTGGGTACCAGAAGTATGGGTCGTAGGGCTGGTTGGTAGAAGGGGAAGAACAGTGGGAAGGAGACGTAACACAAGCGAAAGAACACACAGGACCTTTTGGGTAGTTGTTTCGCCTGAAAAGCGAAGGCGAATGAATACCTAGTAAAGTATAGCGGTGGAACTGGGCCCTTTTTCATCACCTGATTGGCGTTACAAACGCACGGACTCTCCGACGATCATTTAGAATCACAAGAAGTTGGTCAATGTTGGCAGTGATTCATCATAAAAGAGGATAAGGCGGGCAGACATGCAAATAAAAGAAAAGAACCACACTATACAAATGACGAGTATCAACTGAAGGGGTGCAATGCGGCAGTAAAGAAAGTACGTGCAAATCTTATCTGCGCGTGCTTTTTGCGCGACAGTGCACCCTTTCAATTGATAGCTGGCATTGGTTTTTTCTGGTTCTTTCTTCCTGCGTCCGTGTATGCACTTTTTACCTTCATTCATGATAATGTCGTGCTTAGTGAAGCTTCCCTTGCGTACAAGGTTAGGTTGTTTTCTGTTTCGTGTAGTTGTGTTGCTTCTCCAAAGTTCTCCGTCAATGGTTGGGGAAGGCTGTGCATATCCACTGAGCTTACCTCGTCTCGATGCACCGTGTTGTTTGACAGGGTCGCATATGTTTCGCTCACACCAGTAACAGCAGTGCGTGTAATCAGCAGGATATTTTTTTAGTCTGACGTAGGCTCACTTTGAAGCATATTAGGGAGATCTGATTCGTATCTACTGTAAAGCTAGTTTCGTCTTATAACAACAAGGTCTGATCAACTTAGAACACTTCCTGCTCCACTGTAGTACAGATGTGCACACACGTGCTAGAAAAAAAAAAAAAAAGAATCGGAGAAAAAGATAATTCTCCAAGTTAAGTCCTGACTTATTTTGCTAGATCCTAAATTATATTATTGTTCTATGATGCTTTGTACAATAGAGGTCAGATCAAACAGTGATAAAAAGAGGGCCACCTCAGGCTAAAGCTAAGATACTGACTCCGATTCTTTTTTGTTCCGAAAAGACTACATGCCCCATTTTCTTCACTAAGTTTTCCCGTGTCAGTCCGTATTCGTTCATCAAATGAGCACATAAAACACAGACATCGCTAGCGGATATAAAACTACTACGCACATACAAACAGCAGTTTGTTGGTTGCTTGCAGTTGTACAGGCTCGGCTATGCTACAACTGGATTATTGGCGCTCACAATGTTGTTTAAAGATTGATGGAAGCGAAGGTATCATTAGTTCTTCCTGTTTCTATGTTGATTAAACACGCGAAAGAAAGTGGTTGTCAGTGGAACCAAACGTATAGATAGTTTACATTGACTGGCTAGAACTTTCTGTGGATTAGAATGCTGTGCAAGTTTTGATTAGGGGCCGCGTTGGTTGCTCTGGAATGTCGGTGTATTTTCAAAACGCTAACGCACCTAAAATCCGCACGCAGTAAATGCCATTAGTTTGCATTATTACGGTAGAGGCTGGTTACTCTGTATAACATCCACATTTAGTCAGTTATATTTTTGGTCACGCTAAACTGTTATCACACGCTAAACTGTTATCAAACTGTTATCAAAAAGTCACACGGCTCCTTGAGCGTGTGCCTAGGACGCCTCCAAGGCGAAAGCCAACTTATTCTTTTCCTGACTCGATTGTCTTGATCCCCCTCTCTCCCTGAAATATTTATGCATCAAACGTGGTTTTATACGACCTCCGAGATCGGAGGCTTTGGATGCTTTCTCCAACTCACGTGGTTTTGCACGCCTCCAGAATTTTCCCACCTTTGATCAAGCGACGATGTAATGCGTAATGTCATCATGCGACATCATGACGACGTCACACAGTTTCTCGATTTGTTACGTCACAGTGACGTCATATGGTAATGTCATCACATTATGATTTTTTGTATTACTCATGTTGACACGAACGGTCGCTTTTCATGTTTTATAAGGCACCGAAGGCTTTCGCCTTAATAAATCTTAGCGACAACTTAAGCATCAAGGCAAATGCATACCCGTGTGTCAGTTATCAGTGCTTTCAAACGAATCGTATCAAATAACCTATCTTATATAGAAATCTCCAGTGTGTTCTTTTATCTTCTCAAGCTGTCAAATGACGCATTGATGTGCCGATTTTTTAACACAATAATTAGAAAAAATGAAACGAGCTGCGCACTGCGGGTGCCAAGCCTGATGGAAGTGCGGAGTCTCTGTAGTTCTCTCTTTCTTTCTTCCTCTGCTTTTTCTTTTTCTCTCATCTCTCAATGTTCGGTTTCTTTTTGTCTCAGTTTCTTTCTATTTCTCTCTCTCTCTGTAATGTATTGTCTTTCTCGCTCTTTCTTTCTCGTCCTTCATTCACTCTCTCTATTTCTTGCTTCCTTTTTCTATCTCTTTCTCTCTATCTTTGTTTCTTTCTCTCGCTTACTTTCTCGTTCCCTCTTTGTTCGCTTTATTTCTGTCTATTTAGTGGGTATTGGGCTTGCTGCGTCCCGTCCGTAGTTAAAGCAGGGACGACGGAGGCTTGAACTCACAACAAACAACAATACTTTATTTAACTCTACGCTGCATACGGCGGGGTCGGTCCAGGGACACGAGACGACGAGGCGGCGACCATGATCGGCGGCAGCAGCAATCGGCCAGCGCGGGTGGCAGCATCTGTCTTTCCTGGCAGACAAGGCACCTTTCCCTGGGCAGCGCGCAGGCTGCCGCTTTGAAGCCGCGCAGCTGGGCCACGCGCACCGCCTCTGCCCAGCACGTGGCGCTATCTTGCGATAGCCGGTGGGCGTGGTTCCCGCAATTTCTATCCTTCTTCTTTATATGCTACGCTTTACTCTCACCACTCCTCCTCATCAACACTTCCCCTTTCCCGCCACCTTGCTACCATATACTATACAATGCTATGCTCTGTTAGCGTGTATTAACTCGAGTTGTGCATGTCTCCGGGAGCAATGAGCTTCTTTTTACAGCGAAAGCTGTTATGAGATCATTTCACCGGCCGTTTTTGGCGCCGTAGTTGTCCGCCGCCGCCGACGCCGCCGCCGCCAGTGTCCGTAACCAGTATCGCTCGAAATAAGAAAAAAAAAAGAAAAAAATTCCAGGATGGAACGAGGTTCGAACCTGGGCCCTCTGCGTGGTACCCCAGTATTCAACCTCTGAGCCTTGCCCGTACCTGAAACTGCTTCGCAAAAAGGTCCTATACAGTTTTCATGTCGGGAAGGAACCACATCAGCATATGCAATATAGCGTGGTAGAAGAGTAAAATAAGCACCAAGCGTCGCACAACGCGAATTCTGTAACTAGGCGTCACATAATGCGTATTGCGCAACGAGTAGGTTGTTGAATGCTTCCATCCAAGGAGGTTTAAACCTCCTTGCTTCCAACCCATTACAGGGCTCTGCCATAATTCTTCATCCTCATCAGGCACAGCATCAACAAAGTGCGCATAATGCCTTACATGCGTTTAGCAGGTACAACGGCTCTCCGTAGAATGACGAAAAATGGCACAGTGCCTGCTTCCCTACTTCTCAAAAATTACAATGATTTATAGCGTAGTGGGTTCCTCGCAAGGGCACTTGTATCGGTTGCCAAGGAAGCCCATAAGCGCATGATCCATTCCTCGGGGTCTCAGTAAAGTTCTTCGCCCCCCCCCCCCCCGCGCGGTCTCTCTCCCACGTCTACGTATGTTATACAGCATAATGGTAGAGGGAAATAGCGACCGGGCGTCACCCAATGCAAATTACATAACTGGTGGGCTGTTTAAAGCTTCCAACCCATTACAAAGGGCTGAGCCATAATTCTTCATCATCATCAGTCGTCGCGTCAACAAAGTGCACATAATGCCTTACAGACGTGTAGCTGGTGCCTCGCTTCTCCGCAGATTGACAAATAATGGCTTAGTAGGTGCTTCCCAACATCACAAAAATTGTGATTTATGGCGTAGTGGGTACCGTTCTAGTGTACTTGTATTGTAGCCCCAAGAGAGCTTACAACGAGCTCTAGAAACGCCGCTCTTCCAGCTTTCGTTGTGACTGTGCTGCGGTTTCAGCGCAGGCCTGGCGTCTTTTTTAAGATGCACACAGGTATTCTTCCTGTGAAGACATGGTAAAGCACTCAAGGACTTCTTGTTCCCTGGGACGTACATTGCAGGTTGTGCAAAAGAAGATTGATCATTGTTTTATTGATTGTTGAGATGCAGTCTTCTTTTGGCGTGTTCTGCAGCGAACACTGACGAAAGACTTTGAAATCAACCCTGTAAACATTAAGTATCCTGATGTGACAAAGGACAGGACAATGCCTTATCACCTAATCTTTCTCATTGGTCTGCATAGTCTCTGGAGAGCAAGACTGATCGACGGAAATGCTGAGCTTCCGCGATCAACAAAAAACATGTTCCAGGAACAAGTGATTCAAATACGTTGGATATATGAACATTCTAGTGACGCTCTAGGCTGCTTTCCTGTGTTTGACTTATGTTTAAGTACGCCTGATTATTATTTTGCAGCGTTAGCTACACTGTACTTGCCGAGCCAGTTTCGCGCGCTTCTCAAGAGCCGTGCTGCGCATGCACACAGCTGGCCCATCGGAGCCGGCAACTTCCGCGCAATCCGCCGCCGGCGCGCGCGACTCGCCGCCGCCGGTCTGGGGATTTCAGAGGAGTGACGTCGTAGCCGTGGGAGACGTACTGGCACCGGCGCGTGCGCAGCTATTCCCCTTCGCTGTGCAGTCGCCGTCTGGCTCTGCGCTGGAGCCGCCTGATAGTATCTTTGACTGGCGTTTGCCAGCGTGGTATAACCATGGAGAAGGAGAGCGCAAATGCTGCTCAACGGCGCAGAAGAGCGTAGAAGCTTAACTCATCGGATCCCGAAGTGGATGCCTGGCAAAATAAAGATACATGTGCGACATATTAATAATAATAATAATAATAATAATAATAATAATAATAATAATAATAATAATAATAATAATAATAATAATAGTAACATATTATTTTGGGTTTAACGTCCCAAAACCCCGATATCATTATGAAAGACGCCGTAGTGGAGGACTCCGGAAATTTCGACCACCTGGGGTTTTTTAACGTGCACTTAAATCTAAGAACACGGGCCTCCATAATGCGTATACCGTGCTTTGTCATTGGACCAGCAGCAAGCATGATAATCAGGCTAATCCTAGACAATCAGGAAAGCTGAGAATAATCAGCTGAACCTTTGCTAACTCAACGTTATCCTGGCATAGCCGAGCTAAGCCACTACAAGATTTTTTTTATAGTATCACTCAACGTGCAACGGTTTTCTGTCCTGTATTAAAGAAAAAATAATGTGTCTGGCTAGCCGAGTGGTTAGCGCGCTCGCTTGGGATCATGAGTGCGCGTGTTCGGATCCCGCCTCGCCAGAAATTCTTTTTCGCCAAGAATATCTCCTTTTCAATTTCTCTCTCTCTCTCTCTCTGTTTGTTTCTCTTTCTGTCTCCCTGTGCTCGTTCTCTCACCCATCAGATTTATTCCATCCAGCGCCGGAGAAATAGGCGCACGTGTTTTGGAAGCGAAGCAGAAGATGAAGAAGAGGACTGCGAGGAAGAAGAGGACGAGGATAGCGGGTGCTGATTCATGCTGCGGATAGTTTCTCTTCGCACTACCCGGCGCAGCGAAAATCATTAAGTGTCATCCACAATGGCCGGCCTATATTGGCCTAGCAGAGCACGAAGCGCATCGACGGAACGTGCCACCGCTATCACTGCAAGAGGTAACGATCGATCGCTTTCCTTTCATGGCATATATAATTCAACATTATTCAAACGACCCAACCGCACGCTCCGATGGTTCCATCTGTTGCTTAATAACGTGCATGGACGCTTCCACTGGCTCACGTGCCGCAGACGCCCGACGTCAGTGTTAAGATGAGGGCTCGGCGAACTCCTCACGAATATTTTGTCAGCTTGTGGAGCTGTTTAATATTCGCTTGCTCGCTACACATTTAGATCACGAAATATGTACATCTAGAACCATTTTCTTTCTTAATGTTGATATTTGCCGAAGGGTGCTCGCTTGAAAACTGTTCTATACTCATCCATTGCATCTTGTAAGTTCCGTTCTTTGTTGTTGCTTTCTTGGAGCAACAAGAGAAGGTGAGCAAATTTCTCTTCTCTCTGTAGCCACTGAATTTCCTAATTTACTAACTATTGAAATTTAGTGGTTAGTAAATTATTCATTTACTAACCACTGAATTAATAAAAGTTAGTAAATTTGTTTTGATGGGCAGATGAGATCAAGAATTTCACAAAGGATAAAAACCAGCGGAAAACACAGGACACAGCGAGAAAAAGTCGGCGGGACAGGCTGGCACTTAAAACTGAACAGAAAACCTCGTTTGAAAGGCTTATTTAAACCCAGCGGCAACCACTGTGCGCTTGTGTGAGTAACCATGCTTCGCTTAAAACGAAAAATAAACGAAAAACTTAGCTAGAAATAATCGCTTTCAGAAATACCATATCTTTGCCAGATAGATTGCACTGGCGTGTCACTGACACAGTCATTACCCCGTTTCTTTATGTAAAATGCCTCTAAAATTTCTCTTTCGTTCTGCCCCTGCCCAAAACACCAGTGCCTTCAAAAACAGGAGTGCACCCGCACTGCCTGCAGTAGCTCGGCAGATGAGCACCGTCACTCATGGGAAGGGAGGCCCTGTGTTCCCTGGGGCAATCGTTAATACAACGGCCAGTTTGGCCGATGTATGCTTTGCCGCACGATAAAGGGATGGGATAGATGACACGTGTGGTGCAAGGCACAATCTTCGAAGCATGGTTTGTACCACATGTAGCCCTTCTCTGCGCGTGCCGGTTGATGCGGCTGCACAGACCGCTCAACTATCGCGGGGCTGAGAGCATCAGGCGCATGCCATGTTTACTGGCCACCTTCTTGATACTGTGCGACAGCTTGTGCGCATATGGCATGACCACAAATTTTCTTTTGTCGCTCTAAAAGGCCGAGGCAGTAACTGCTTCTGCCCTGCGCGACCTTTTCTGCTCTTTGAGCAACCTCTCGGCTACCGCTCGCGCCACATCTTCTGGATATCCACCCGACGTCAGCCGACTCGCTTATTGCTCCACCCTCGACTGTATTGTGTGAACGCAGCTGCTCTGCAACACGTTCTTAAAACAAAGCGTTGCTATGCCCCTCTTCGTTAGTTTTGAATGGCAGGAGCTGTACGGAAGGATATCCTTAGAGCGCGGAGCGTACGTCCAGCACACGTGCAAGCCGGCACGGAAACATATTTCCAAGTCTAAAAGCCTAACCGAGTCACACTGTGGTGTGACTCGATTAGAGAGACAGCACAAGCACAAAAACACTTCAAAATGTCTGTGGCCACAGAGTCTAGACTAACGTGAGACGACAAATTTACAAGCTCAAAAAAGCATCCACATATCTAAAAATTTTGACCACATAGTCATCGTCTAGGCTGTCGTATAACATGCGGTCAAATTTCGCCAAAATGTGTTTTTCAACAAAGGTGCTATACCAGAGCCTGTACATGTTTCATGTTTCTGAACATACATATCACCACGGAAGTCCACAATCGTGGAATTGAGGTAGTGGCCCAAAAGTTCCACAAAGCTGTCTACTGAAAAGGGGGACAGCGCTTGCCAAAACGCTGCACAACTGTCCTTTGTGAACTCACGCACCGCCGGTA
Source organism: Rhipicephalus sanguineus (assembly GCF_013339695.2). NCBI lineage: Eukaryota > Metazoa > Arthropoda > Arachnida > Ixodida > Ixodidae > Rhipicephalus > Rhipicephalus sanguineus. Next base: position 137,421,172 of record NC_051184.2, read on the forward strand.
AGAGCTCGTTGTGCGGCACGGAATAAAAGCGTTCTTCAATGACCACCGAAAATCCCGAACTCACGCACGGAAGTCCGCGTTTCAAGTCGTCGACGATGCTGGCAGAGCTCTTCACGGTGCAATAGAGTGAACTTGGGCGTGTTGGTTAAGCATGATGAACCACACAGCGCGATAAAACAACGGGGACACAGGAAGGGAACACACACAGCGCTGACTTACAACAAAATTTATTGAAGCAACATTTCACATATATACGGGGGATCAGCCAACCACTGCGCATGTCAGAGCAGATAACTTTCTAATCAACTTCGAAAAGCCGGACGGAGAAATTGCAATGCTTTATCTGATAAAAATATCGACGGCGAACTAACACATTTTTCACCCAACCTTTGAATCATCTCTGCTTCAATTATTTCTCGGACATATTTATTTCTATGTTTACAAACCACGTCAGCTTCCTGAAAGACTCGTTTGCACGTGCAGTCATTACAGTGCAGAGCGAGAAGGCCTCCCTGTCCTTTCGTGACATTGCTGGCATGCTCACGGAACCTTTCATTGATACATCGGCCCGTTTGGCCGATGTAATGTTTACCACAACTTAGCGGTATAGAATAAACTACGCCTACTTCGCAGTCTTGAAAAGGCGCTCGGTGTTTCTTTGCGCAAGAAACTTCTTCATCGATAGCTCTGTCTGGTTGAGTTAACCTACACAAAGAGGCCAACTTAAGCGGGGCAGAGAATGCAGTTGGAACATGTGACTTCTGAGCGATTCGTTTGAGATTGTGTGCCACCTTATGAATGTAAGGGATGACCACTTTCTTCTTCGTGCGCCTCAGGTGGTCGCACCAGCTTTTTGAGTAGTCCTTCAGCTACTGAAATTTGCAAATGCATCAGATAGCCCGCTACAGATAAGCGCTCAGATTGGAGCTGCACTGCTTCTATCATTAGATGGGCACATGACTTTGACACAGCATTTCTGAAACAAAAACAAACCACACTTCTTTTCACCAATTTGGAGTGAGCTGACTGAAAAGGCAGTAGCGGTTTACCGGCCCTAGGATCGTACCGCCAACATACGTGCTCAGCACCAAAATTCAACAACAAATCAAGAAAGCGCAGTTTTCCATCAACCGGAAGTTCATGGGTAATGTTTAAAGGATTAAAGCAATCCCGAGTCATATGAAGAATGTCAGCAACATCTGATTCAAGTGAGGCGCTGTTAGACTGAAATAAAATCAAGTAGTCGTCTACAAATCTAAAAACTTTTTTTAACAGAACTCTGTTCAATCCTTCTGGACAGGTCGTTGTCAACGTTTGCTAAAAATAAATCACTTAACACTGGTGCTATGGCCGACCCAATACAGACGCCTTGCTTTTGCAAGTATGCTTGTCCATCCCAAATTACATAAGTAGACTTTAAATACAAAGATAGAAGTTCTAAAAATCCGCTAACATGGATGCCAGTGTCATTTTGGAAAGGAATGCTTCCATATTTGTCAATAGCTGCCTCAACGCTACGCATTAAACCGGCCTGTGGAAGTGAATAGTATAAGTCTTTCACGTCAATTGAAAAAGCACTGATGTTTCTTAAAGCCTGGTCTTCCTAAAACCCGACAACCTCATCAGAGTTCTTGAGGGCAAAAGGGTCATTACAAGGCAGCTTGTTTAAGCTTTCTTTTAAAAACAATGAGACTGCCTTTTGCCAAGACTCACTTTCCGAAATGATGACCCTTAATGGCCAGTCAATTTTGTGCGTTTTAGCATCGAAGAACAGACTCAGGTGGTCCCTTTTGCTACTACTGATAGCTTTTGCCAAACCAGTAAGGTTCATAGCATTGCACAACTTTTTCGCTTGCATTCGCAACTTTTTCAGTGACACATCGTCATGGCCATCAAAAACAGCGAAAAGGGTCTTATTGGCCTTTTCTTTGAAGGACCTATGCGTTAGCACACAAAAACCGCCTTCTTTGTCTGCGGCGAGTCCGCACAGGGATTTATCGACCAATAATGAGGCAACATTTCTTACATTTAGAACAGATTTTATGCCGCTACAACGATTCAGGACAGCCACGCCTTCGGCAACACAACGTTCTTTTTCACTATCGGGAGCCTGCTGAGCAATGTCACGTACCATAGCAAGAAGTTCCGCTGGGGATTTCTTTGGTTGCACCGCAAACTTGGGTCCCAGCGAGAGAACTTGCTCGACTTTGGACGGTAATTCAACGTCAGACATTGTGCGCACTTTGCCAGGAATTGCTCCCTGGTGCTGCTTGCCTTCCTGCAAACTCCTCAGCTGAATGAGCTGGTGCCCCCAGATGAATTCAGTCGTCTGGTCGGCAAGACGAAGGTAATCTGCGAGCTGTCTCATGGCGGTTGACGGACTCGTTGACTGGTGAACGTGCGCACTGAGGTAGATCCTGTAGAAGCGGGCCTGCCGGTGCCATACACGCCATTCTCCAAATTGGTGAAAAGAATTGTGGCTTGTTTTTGTTTCAGAAATGCTGTGTCAAAGTCATGTGCCCATCTAATGATAGAAGCAGTGCAGCTCCAATCTGAGCGCTTATCTCTAGCGGGCTATCCGATGCATTTGCAAATTTCAGTAGCTGAAGGACTACTCAAAAAACTGGTGCGACCACCTGAGGCGCGACCAAGTAACACGAAGAAGAAAGTGGTCATCCCTTACATTCATAAGGTGGCACACAATCTCAAACGAATCGCTCAGAAGTCACATGTTCCTACTGCATTCTCTGCCCCGCTTAAGTTGGCCTCTTTGTGTAGGTTAACTCAACCAGACAGAGCTATCGATGAAGAAGTTTATTGCGCAAAGAAACACCGAGCGCCTTTTCAAGACTGCGAAGTAGGCGTAGTTTATTCTATACCGCTAAGTTGTGGTAAACATTACATCGGCCAAACGGGCCGATGTATCAATGAAAGGTTCCGTGAGCATGCCAGCAATGTCACGAAAGGACAGGGAGGCCTTCTCGCTCTGCACTGTAATGACTGCACGTGCAAACAAGTCTTTCAGGAAGCTGACGTGGTTTGTAAACATAGAAATAAATATGTCCGAGAAATAATTGAAGCAGAGATGATTCAAAGGTTGGCTGACAAATGTGTTAGTTCGCCGTCGATATTTTTATCAGATAAAGAATTGCAATTTCTCCGTCAGGCTTTTCCAAGTTGATTAGAAAGTTATCTGCTATGACATGCGCAGTGGTTGGCTGATCCCCCGTATATATGTGAAATGTTGGTTCAATAAATTTTGTTGTAAGTCAGCGCTGTATGTGTTCCCTTCCTGTGTCCCCGTTGTTTACTTGCGCTGTGTGGTTCATCTTCACGGTGAATGGGTCGTTGATTTCAAGGGGCCTAACTTGGACTGAAGACAGTGGCCAACTATCTTCTGCCACGAACCATCCTCCGTGACAATGGCTCTCAACGGGCACTCCGGTTTGTGGGCCTTTGCTGTGAAGAACACGCGCAGTCTGTGACCCTTACATGCCTTCACTTCTTTCTCGAGCCACTGAAGATCTGGTCTTTTGAGAAGCCGTACTATCTCCGTCTTCGCCTTGCCTGGATTCATGGCCGAATTCTTGAAGTTTTGCGGATTGCAGCCAAGGCACTCTCATCGAAGGTGCCTTTCGGCAGGAAAACGCAGCCTCCTTCTTTGTCTGCCTGCAACAAGGACTAATTCTCTCTCACGAAATGATCAACCAGCGGACGCAATACATCCTTGTTACTGGCACGTAGCTCCGAATGGCAGCGCAAAAGGCATTCCACGCCCTCAGCAAGGCAACTGGACCTCTCCTCGACGGAAACAATACCGGAAATGGCTTGCGCTGTAGACAACAGTGTTGTACACGTTCCTCTAAAACAGGAACGAAAGCTCGTTCCTTCCCAATCTTGCCAGTTCCCGTTACACGTTCCCTTAGCGTGAAAGCAACTCGTTCCAGTTACATTTCGAAAATTGGAACGTGTCGTTACATTAACGTTACATTTGAATTTTCAATCATAATAGAGCGCCGGATAACCCTGAGGCGAAACAAACTGAGCAGTTTAAAGTTAACGTTGAGCTACATATATTTTACGAATTTGACATCGCCGGCACTAGGTTATATGTAGATAAAATGAATCTAAAGAAACGCTCCTAGACGAAATTCTTTAGAGACCACCGCGGCCATACTGTGTCTGACTGCAACTTTCGTGCTCGACTATTACAAGTGCAACAAATGGGGCACTTTCCACGTCAGTCTTCAAATGTGCCGTCAGAGTACTGCGCTTCAGATATTAAAATAGAAATTCTCACACATGTACCAATTTAAAAGGGTTTCTTGCACAGGAAACTACGTCGAAAAGAACAATGCATAAGCGTTTAATGAGTGCTGATTCAATATCGCAGTGTGAGTAGAAAGCAATGTCCAGGATACACATTCGCAACTTAGTAAAGTCCCTTCTTCGCACTCAGCAAGAGTTGCATCTCGATGTTGGTGTCCTACTGAGAAACCCGTTTTCTCTTGAGCACTTCGTTGGCAATGTTGAAAAGCCATTCCATTAAGTGCTTGAGGGTACTGCCGTGTTGTACACAAATAGGGACAAGCCAACCGTGGCCGTAAGGGCGAGGACAGGCTCGGCAGGCGCAACAAGAATGTAGCGCTGGATGTACTCGTATGGTTTGTTGCATGACAGACGTTATCGGTGCGGCGGCTGCGGAACTGAACTATAATAAAAGTTATAGACCGATAGCAGCGGAGATAACTCGTATGTTGAAAGGATGCCTACCCAAACGAAACTATCGAAGGCACCGGACAGGCGTTACTGCAGCACCCGCGTCCACTGCCTTTCGGTTCTCTTCCCCGCTATCCACGCAACCGGGTGTCCAAAGACAGATGTGTCGATAGCTGCCGGCGGCATGCACGAGGTACTAAAGGAACGATCGGGCCAGCCGCTAAAGACCACGCGACGAGAGAAATATTCCCAGGAACTGGGCTGAAGCTTCGCAGTCGGCAGCTCGCGAACATAAAACCAATAAAACGTCGGAAGAGTACGCCGCACGCGGCAAGGCGCTCACTCCTAAAGAGTCGAATCAAAGTGTAGCTTCGTCACCGTTGCGTTGGGGCCGAGGACCATTCATGCTCAGTGAGAGGCCACCGCGCGAAATTTCGGTGGTTAGCACGTCGGTGCTTCACTCATTTTCTCCGGCCTCTGCCATTGTGATTGGCTCCTCTCTCCCTTGCGCGTCAAACACCAGGTTCGCGACGATGATTCACACCGTTCAAGAACTCCACAGAACCACGCATAGGCGCATAGACTACGGTATGGCTCCCCCACTTTTCCCTATGCCGACAGGGCCACGGGGACGCGTAGCAGAACCGCCCGAATACGCAGCCCCCTCCCCCCCTTCCTCGCCACACACACACACAAAAGCTACGTTCGAGTTGGCCGAACAAAAAAATTACACCATCTCCCGCTAAAGGGGACCATGAGGCGATGCGAAGCCGGAGCACTTGCACGATCGCGTTCCGTTGGCGTTCGTTGGGCATGCTACCGACCTCGTGTCGTGGAACGCGAAGAGGGACGCTACGCGCGTCGTGTCTTCCATCTAGCCTGACCGTTAATTCTCACAGGGCGAGCGGGGAACGGCGTCGACAAGCGGGTGAGAGGGGGGCAGCGTAGGAGAGGAGAGAGAAGGGGAGGGGACGCGCATGCGCTCGAGCTCATCGCGGCGTTGTGCAGGAGAGAATTGCGGCATGTCTAGCCCGCGTTTCAGAGGAAGCGTGGAAAGGGGGATGGGAGAGAAGTGGAGAGAGGGAATGCGGAGAGGGAAAGTGGAGAGGGAAGCGGAGAGGAAAAGTGGAGAGGGGAAGTGGAGAGGGGAAGGGGGAGGGTGAGTAGAAAGGAGAAAGGGGAGAGGGGTAGAGCGGAAGGGGAATGGTGAGAGGGAGTGGAGAGGAGGTATGTGGAGAGGGTATGCGCATGCGCAGTGAGGGTGGTCACGCCGCACACCACCACCACCACCGCCGCCGGATTGAGCTCGACCTTAAAATACTTCGCATCTAAAAGTCACCGAGGTGAAAAAATTCTGTGCCCTTTCCTCGCGGCAGCCTTACAATGGGGTTCTATGATTCTCAAATGCCAAGTAAATGTTTTCCAAGGTTTGTCTACACTCCGGAACGGCCAGTGATTGCTGTCAGACTGACTCAGACAAAAAGAAAAAAAAATCAGCCGTTCTTCCCGCGCGTGGTCCGTCTTGACATCGCGCGCTTCCCTGCGCCCCCGGCGGGCGACTTAAAGTGAAAACCAGGACGCAGCATAGTAAAGTGACAGGCGAGTGGTAGATTATTGCGCCTCACGCGGTCGCCCATCCACCCTGCTCTGCATGATGTGCTGTGTGCGGGCGCCTGTTCAATGCCGAGGTACGTTTACAGAAGGAACGCCGTTCCCATTGCCGTTCCTACGTAAACGTAACGGGTTACCTTTACAGTTACGTTGCATTACCGTTACGTTACATTACCGTTACGTAACGGGTTACCGATCCTTAATGGAACGCCAAAAAGGAACTAGTTCCTCCAACTGTTCCTCCAAAAGGAACTAGTTCCTGGAACGTCGTTCCTTGGAACGCCGTTCCCTACGACACTGGTAGACAACGCCTCGTGACCACTTAGGCGCGGGGCTAGACAGTATTTCCGAATGTGTTTTTCGCTGATTTTTATCCTTTGTGACTATGCACCAACTAGCCCAGTCCAACGCCTTGAGATCAAGAAATTCTTAGGGATAAGCGTAGCCGTATCAAGCACAGGACCGGATTATTTGGCGAAACATGGTAGAGGCCTTCGTCATGCAGTGGGCGTGGTCAGGCTGACAACAATGATGAAGAGACTATGATGCTTTCGACATGTCTGTTCATGCGTCGTGATTATCTGACCGTAAGGGGGGTTCGCGGTTCATATATTCCCGTAAGAGGGCTCGATAAGAAGATCAGTGACCTTGTAAACACAGTATGGCTAATACCGTGACGTATTTCTGTGCAATTTATGGTAGCTTAGAAGGGTAGCGGCTTGGGCTAGTTGGTAGGTCATGACAGTTATTATAGCGCAAAAGCGGGACACCTTTTGTCTTTGTCCTGCTTTTGCGCTGTAATAATTGTTATGGTAGCCACCATAGAATCAGCTAGCAGAATGTGTGACGGTATGGGTGCTATATGTATATCCACCAAGAGGTCCTACGCGCCACCTCGAAGGAGTCGTCGCATGTAAGGAATATCTTTGTCGCAGCGGCCTGTCGCCAAGTTCTACGGTGTTGAGCATCCGTCGAGGTTGCTCGGGACTAGTACTGCGTGCTAGAAGTGGTGCTACAGCTTTGCGGCATGGCGACATCACCGGCTTCTGCAGCAATGTCGGGAGGGAGGAGCTGCATACTGTGCCACTACCCTTAACGTGTTGGGGATTCTTCCTTGCGTAGGTGGAACAGAGTTTCAGAGAGCGAGAGAGAGAGAGGGAGAACCTCATATTGAAAACAGAGAACTTAGTCGGCGTGCAGAAACTGGTTGCATGCTACTCGGCGTGGGGAACGGAAGGTGCGAGAGAAACAGCTTGTGTAAATTACTAGGCAGTCAACGACGGCAGCCCTTACAGACCTTTTTTAGGGGCGAAGCTCCTTAAGGCGGCACCTGTTCGTCCCTCGTAGTCGTAGTGCGTAACCAGTCTTACGCTTTGACCTCCAAGGTGGTGCCGGTGGGAGATTTTTCTTGTGCGTTGTTGAACAATAAAGAATTCGCAGCGTGCGCGTTAACTAAAAGCTGAATTCTTCTGTCTCTCATTCCCCATTAGCAGCCATTGGCATGTTCCAGTAGGAAACGTTAGTAGAAGTAGAAGTGTAAGTGTTAGCTAAAAGCCGACTTCTTCTGTTTCTCATTCCCATTAGCAGCCATTGTTTACCTCCAAGGTAGTGCCTGGTGAGATTTCTCCTGTGCGTGATTAAACAATAAAAATTTTGTTCAAAACGCCGTTGATTGATGAAATAAACCAACGAAAGACGCCAGATGTTTTGTAAAAGCAAAACGAAAGAACGCCAGATGTTTCTAAAGCAAAACGAAAAGACGCCAGCTGCTTAACGAAAGACGCCAGATGTTTTCTAAAGCAATGGTTTTCTAAACAATGAAAATTCACAGCGTACATGTAAAATTAAAGTGAGCTGCAAGTCGTCATAACTCATCGAACCTTTAGTATAAACGCGCCCCATCTCACGTCGGTGATGATGTACTGGGCAGAATTCACGGAAGATTCACGGTTTACCGATGAACCTCCGCAGCTTCGCCCACTCATCATCATTCACTCCGCGGATATGCTGTGATTTTTTTCGGGGGCGCCGCCATACTGCCCAACGGGCGGCGCCGTCTCTGGCCTGGCAACCCACTGGCATGTGGGATGCTCCGCGTTTGTATGGAAGGTATGCGTGCGGTTGCAGTTGCACTCGGCTGTTTTCGCTTTGGCGCGCTGAATTTCGTGTCAAGTGATGCATTTTAGGTAGGAAACGAGTCTGTGAAACATCCTCAAAAGGTTTTATTTGATGAGGGTGAATGGTGTCGCAAGTGGTCAATGTCATATATTTTTGGCACTGTCTGTAGGAAAATCACCCAAATATTACGACTCGTTCTAGGTGGGCAAGCAAGTGCTAGCACTTCGGGGATAGAATGATTTTTTTTCTTGGTCTGTAATTTTTTAGTTTTTTCGTTCACGGTTTGTTTATGCTGCGCCGAACTGACTACCGCTCGTACGTGCGGTCGTGCGTGGGCGTGGTCTCCATATCGTGGCACAGACGGCATCTGTTTGTTGCTCACGAACTGTTGTATATCTTGTTTCTGAACTTTTAAGTGACCGGAATATTACTCGCTCATTTATTGCCCACCGGTCTGGACGAAAGGAGAGCTATTTACAACGAGGTGCTTGTACACAAAAACGCTACTGATGTTCACATGCCGGCGCACTTCTTTTTCTTTTCTCTTTTGAGAATCGTGATATTTGATTGTATTTATGCGGTGATGAGGTGAATATGGTTAGAGAGTTTCTTTTGCCGGTAAGGCACCAAGCGCGCCCGGGCTTGATCCTAAGATCGGCATCGAAGGTGATTCGTGTTTATCTTTTTTTTACAGCGAAAGCTGCTATGAGATCATTTCAGCGGCCGTTTTTGGCGCCGTAGTTGTCCGTCGCCGCCGCCGCCGACGCTGACGCCGCCGGTGTCCGTAACCACTATCGCTGGAAATAAAAAAAACGAAAGAAGAAAAAAATTCCAGGATGGAACGAGGTTCGAACCTGCGCCCTCTGCGTGGGAGCTCATTATTCAACCTCTGAGCCATGCCGGTGCTTGAAACTGCTTTGCAAAAAGGTCCTATACGGGCTTCATGTTGGGAAGGAACCACATTAGCATATGCAATATAGCGTGGTAAAAGAGTAAAATAAGCACCAAGCGTCGCACAACGCGAATTCTGTAACCAGGCGTCACATAATGCGAATTGCGCAACGAGTAGGTTGTTGAATGCTTCCCACCCATTACAAAGGGCTCAGCCATAATGCTTCATCGTCATCAGGCACAGCATCAACAAAGCGCATAATGCCTTACATGCGTTTAGAAAGTACCACGGCTGTCCGTAGAATGACGAAAAATGGCATAGTGCCTGTTTCCCTACTTCTCAAAAATTACATTGAGTTATAGCGTAGTGGGTTCCTCGCAAATGCACTTGTATTGGTTGCCAAGGAAGCCCATAAGCGCATGATCGATTTCCTCGGGATCTCTGTAAAGTTCTTCGCCCCCCCCCCCCCCCCCTCGCGCTCCCACGTCAACGTATGTTATACAGCATGGCGGGAGAGGAAAATAACGACCGGGCGTCATCCAATGCAAACTGCATAACTGGTGGGCCGTTTAAAGCTTCCAACCCATTGCAAAGGGCTGAGGCATAATTTTTCATCGCCATCAGTCGTAGCGTCAAAAAGTGCACATAATGTCTTACACACGTGTAGCTGGTGCCTCGCTTCTCCACAGAATGACGAATAATGGCTTAGCAGGTGCTTCCGAACTTCACAAAAATTTTGATTTATGGCGTAGTGGGTACTTGTATTAGTAGCCCCAAGAGAGCTTACAACCGGCTCTAGAAACGCCGCTCCTTCAGGTTTCGCTGTGACTCTGCTGCGGTTTCAGCGCAGGCCTGGCGTTTTTAAATGCGAAGCATTTCTTAGCGAACCTCTGGCACTTTGAGCGTTTCTATCTACGTATCTATCTATCTATCTATCTATCTATCTATCTATCTATCGAGCCGCCTACGTATGGGTGCTCTCATGATCGCCTCCTTAACTTGGTGTAGACCAAAATTTGCATGGGAGGGTAAGAGAATTTGACGAATATGATTGACGGGTCATGATATGAATAACGTTAAAATCCTGTCGAGTACGCCGGCAAACCCTTTCCACTAGACGCGTGTGGCACATACCCGTTTACCATGGGCCGCGGTGTGCGGGTATGCGCCACAGGTGATTGACAGTTTATATCTACCGAGGAACGGCGAGAACAGACATTGGTTACTTAAATGCTAAAGCGTTAAGGAAAACCAACATCGGCAGCGTTGACTCAACGAGTGGAAAGAATGAAAATTAGGATCCCAGCAGGAATCGAACCCAAGCATTCTGCGTGGCACTCAGGTAATCTACCACTGAGCCACGCCTGGTCTATAAACTGGTTTGGAAAAACAGCCTGCACAGGCGTAATATCGGTGCAACGTCAATTGTGGTTGTGCTGCTTGCTATCTAATTTTACAAGAAAGTGATAAACACTACATGATACTCGTATGATATGTACTCCTACGATACAGGCGTCATATCAGATTAACGTCTGTAGTTCCAGTGTTAGCTCCGTTTTCATAGCAGTCTAATGAACATTACGTTTGTATTCCTATGATTCAGCAAGCTCGACCCCGGAGGAATACATGAACGAAAGTTACATATGATATCCTCATCACCGCACCGTAAAGTGCGCTTCGTCCACCAGAACGGCGCAGTGTCCACTTCATTTCTTACGAGGCTGGGCGATGGCCTCATGCTGACCGAGGATGATGCCAGGCTGACTGAAAGTCGCTTTGTAGACTTACGCCCAAGTAGTCTACATACGCCCACGCAGTCTACAAATACGACAAACACCATCCACTGATGTTGGTCTACGTAGCACTATCCAGGACTACCAGCCTCGACGGCCCATACCTCCCTAACGCGATGGGTGGCTTCAGCTTCCGACATGTCGCCGGCTCTCTCGACAGACAATTTGTCGACGAAATGACCGAGGCATCCACGAATTCCAACAGCTCTACTATACCACATACTTCTCTACACATAGACCCCTCGTCACCACGAACACGACCGGATCCTATAACAAGTCATGACCAGCTGTTGGTGCTCACTGATCACGGTGATGATGCCCTTGTTCAAGAGCTGTCAAGAACTTCTTGCACACGTGTACACGGGTTCGTGAAACGTGCGTGCGTTCTCGGGACACGTATAAGCACTACACATTAGCTTACCGCTTCTGGTGTTGGTAATACCCACGTTGCATACCCAACCGTAAACTGGTTATATAACACATATGCGGCTCTTCAACATATATATGTGTGCGTATAAAATTTATACAAATCTTTAGCGTCATTTTGTAACGTGTCGCTGAGTAAAAAAAGTTACGCCACAGTCCCCTACCCGCCGCATGCTTCGCATAACATCGAGTGCCATGGTACGTGGGATCTGCCGAATTTTTTCTTTTTTTTCTTTTTTTACTATTCGGCTTTCATATCGCACATCGTATACGAACGCACCACTCTCTTACGGAAGGTGCAACCTCACGACAAGGATATCGCCACGTCCTTTTCATGTAGTGTTTAATGAATGTTCGGGCTATACAAGGCCGGTGCAGAGCACAAATTAAATGTATGATGCCGGATACCCCGCATTGAAGTGATGGATTTCTTGTCCGTACTAATACAGCTACATGGACTGCAGCGATCACCGCTGTGAGCCGAGCTACTAGGCTAATTGTTAGACCAAACAGATAATATTACAATATTTTAATAAAACGAAGGGAAAACAACACAGGCGAAAACAACACTCAAGGGTAGCTTAGATGTTTAGCACTTTACCGAACAGGGCCGTACTTGGTCGCTTATGGCTATTCGTCAATCTGGCCATATGCGATTGCCATTTGACTGCGTGGGACACTGATAATTCCAGGTATATTGCGGCACTTGCCAGTTTAGGACCTGTAGCGTAACACAAACGATGTACCTTGAAGAGTCCGCAAACGCAAACACTCCGCATTTGGTGATGTACGTCGCGTACTTATTCAGACAGCAGTTTCATTTTCTGTAGTTGTTAGAACCAAAAACTACACAGTGGTTTCCCGTTGACCTTTCGCTGACTGACATCGCTGTAAAAGAGACCTAAAACACGCAAAAATTATTCGACAATGCCACTCATCCAAGCATCAGCCCGCACAATCCGCACCGTCGTGCACGAGCCAGAAAGGAGGAAAGCGCTGGTTGCCAGTCCGGTCCTCCTCGCCCGATGCAAAGGTCTATATTGACTGGTAATGTAGTACGCGTGGTCTTGCCGTATAAGTGAGCATGTGTTATTTACTGAATAACGTCGACACATTGTTTGTTGAATATCGCTGAATATTACACAATATACATGTTTGAACATACGCTGTCGAAATGCATGGTGCCACAAGATTGGCATACTAAACGGCAGCTTTATCTCTTCTGCTGGAATACCGGCAATATCCCATAATTTTCTGAAATTTAAAAAAGAAATACGCATGAACTGTGCACTCACAGTGGTCCTTATCTGATTAACTCACGCATTAACTAGCGTGACGATAAAGGCAGGAACTGTTTAGCAGCATTTCTCAGGTATAAGCTGCAGGAATTGCGATTTCTTTCAAGATTCATGCTTCATTGAAAAAAAAGTGGAAGCGTGGCTCGTACAGTAGATTTTTCAAAGAAAAAAATAACAATCATTATGCAAATGTACTTCTGTAGCAAAAACATAGCCGTCTCTATAAGGAAGCCATGGTTGCGTTCGCACCCCCAGCATTAGCGATGACGTCACAATGATTTTCAACGTTGCAACGTAATTTGTTGGAATGTCGTGGCTGTAATGACGAGTGGCAGGAGGCAACGCTTCAAAAAGCGGGAAAGGATGCCATCCGATTCATCCGAATGGTGCGGTGCGCGACCTGGTGCGGCGTTCGAGTAAATTGCTCAGCGGGCCATTCACTGTCCGCTACGCGGCTCGCAATATCGATATTTTCCAGATGGCCGAAAGCGATTCGGAAGATGCGCGCTCAATATATCGGACCAGCCAGAAAATGCATGGTCCATTCACTCCCGTGATAACGCAGGTCCAATAGCGCGGTGACTGTTTCCATCCCACTGCAGCCGACAAATGCGACACCAGGACTCTAGCGTTAGTAATCATTCGAAATATCGAGCAAATTCCCGCTCGCCAGTGCACATTAGGCCACGAGGGAGGCCATTAGGCCACCTTGCGTGCATGACATTAAGAAAGCACGCATGGCTGCCCTGAACACCAGCTGATTTATTGGTATGTAAGAGAATATTTTGCCTCACCTATGGAGTTTGTCAATACAGATTTAATATCAGCGTAAAACATAAACAAAAGGAGCGAGAAGTGTCTTTTTTTTGTGTGGGGCTCGTTTCTTCCTTACACAAGCAAATGAATCTAACAGACACGTAGGCCGAGGAAAACATGACACATTAATGCTTTTTTAACTGTAGTGCAGTAATTACGGTAGTGTAGTAATTAGTGCAGTAATTACTACACTACACTTTAGGACAACTAATGTCTCCTATTCTTTCTTTAACCGAAATATCTGTTAGATTGATTAAAAAAACACAAGGAGAAGAAAGCGGCCGGGCAAGCTGGTCCCGTCGTTTCTTCTTGTTGTGCTTTGTGTTTTTAAGCTGGTATTTTATCCGCATGGAAGACGTACTACCTAGCCAGGTTCAACGCCTTTTTACTATGAAGTCTGTTTTTTATGCAGCGTGCGCGCAAACGAAACGTTTAAATTAGAAAGCGGTCCCTGCTGTACCTGCACAAGTAATGCAAAACATTTCACAATCTTTGCCATATATTTTACAGCGAAAGCTGTTATGAAATCATTTCACCGGCCGTTTTTGGCGCCGTAGTTGTCCGCCGCCGCCCCCGCCGCCGCCGCCGGTGTCCGTAACCAGTATCGCTCGAAATAAGAAAAAAAAAAGAAATAAGAAAAAAATTCCAGGATGGAACGAGGTTCGAACCTGGGCCCTCTGCGTGGTAGCCCAGCATTCAACCTCTGAGCCATGCCGGTGCTTTTTTTTTTTTTTTTTTCTTTCATGGTATTTATTACAAATGTGTGTAATTAGCATACATAGCGAACAAAATACTCAAGGCGGCCTCTACCAGCGCACAAGCGTTACACAGAAGTCCTAAAAGGGTATTAAAGCTATACATTTCATGAAGAGTGGATACCAGTCCGGTTGAAACTCTAATTGTTCGTAAAAGTCTTTTAGCTGAAGAGCCATTTGAATGAGATGCAACCGCGATGATACCATGGGTTCCGCATGCCTGTCTAACATGCGAGTTTTCCATAAACTGTGCATACCCATTAGTAATAGCATGTCAACAGGCATAGAATGGCTTTTGGGTGGCATGAGATAACGTATGCTATACGAATTTAAATCGAGTTGTTTTTTAAAAGCCCTTGTAGAACGTCCCAGAAGAGTATGGCGTCTTTACAGCTGATGAAGCAATGTTCTATAGTTTCCGGAACTTCACAGAGGCGACAGTTAACTGAAGATACAAAGATGCCTTTGCTGCTTAACCAGGTCTTCACAGGCACGTCTGTGTATGCACTTTGTAGAAGAATGTCTTGGATGTTGGTGAAATAGGCATTTTCTTCACACGCACAAGCACGTCGTGTCCAGGTAATCCAGCATATAGTGAGCGGTACAAAGGTGCAGGAAACAACATATCTAATATGGCATTATATAGATCTTTCCGTGAACTAGAGAATAAATAGTCGTTAGAGAATCTTACTGTCAAAAACCGCACTGATTCATACACTTCACGCATGAATCCTTGCAAATAGGGAGGCGAGGCATAATTAGCAGATACCACTAAACTTGGTAAGACATCGACGAGATTCACTTGTAAAAATGTTCGAAGCAGCGGATGATCGCAGTCCCGAAAGTAGAAAAAACGGGATACCAATTGTCTAATAAAGAGATGCACCAACCCAAGACCACCTGCACAAACTGGTCTAAAAACATTGTCACGCCTCATCGGCTCGTAACTTGATGACCAAATAAAGGTAGCAAAGATTCGGTGAAACTTCTGAATGTAAACCCTGGAACAATGTAGTATTTGCAGTACGTAGAATAATTTTGTTGCCAGGAATAGATTGCATGCTTTAGCTCTGCCAAAATTGAGAGGTTATGGGGAATAAACGTCTGGGCGTAACGCTTTAGGCTGGGTACACGTTCTTTCCAATAATGTGCGCTTGACTTATATGCATCCAATGGAACGCCAAGGTATTTCGGTGGCACACAAGACCATGCAATACCCTCGAAATTCGTTGGTTTATAAGCCCACGGGCCGAACCACAGTCCTAAACTTTTAGCAAAGTTCATTCGTGCACCAGAAATGGTTCCGAATTCCCGAATAGTGGACACCACTGTTTTTATACTGGAAATGTCTGTACAAAAGAACGCCAGGTCATCCGCATACGCTAATACTTTCACCTCAATTCCGTAAACACTGAAACCATGAACATTGCAAGATTGAATCACGCTTAAGCACAATGGTTCCAAATAGAGGGCAAAAAGCAGTGGCGATAACGGACAGCCTTGCTTCACAGAAGAGTGAATCGACACAGGTTTTGACAGGTGGCCATTAACAATCAAACGAGTTGAACAATCACTGTAGCATAGTTTTATACCTTTGAATATAGTGGAACCAATGTTAGCAAGGTCTAGAAGAGAAAATAGAAAGGAATGACGAACCCGATCAAACGCCTTCGCTAAATCCACTTGTAATATTGCCAGTTGGTCATACGAGTGGGAAGAATGTTCCAATACCGTGCGGGCAATGTGTATGTTCGTTTGTATTGAACGACCTTTCAGGCCGCAAGTCTGGTGGGCGCCAATAAGAATTGACATTGCAAATTGTAGTCTGTTTGATAGTATTTTTGCAAAAATTTTATAGTCAACGTTACACAGTGTAATCGGTCTGTAGCCGTCGACATGACGAAGCTTTTCTCTATCTGAGTATTTCGGAATTAGGACGGTGTGGCTTCTTGTAAAAGATTGAGGAAGGGCCCCAGATTCAAACTCTGCGTGAAAATGTCCAGCAGTACCGGGCACAGTAAGGATTTAAAGGTTTTGTAAAATTCGCCCGACATCCCGTCGGGTCCTGGCGTTTTCGACATCGGTAACTGGTCAACGGCGAGTTCTATTTCTTTTAAAGTGATAGGCCCACTAATAGACTCACACTCTTCGTCCGATAAAGGAGTCACAAATGACAGAAACTGCGTTACTAGATCTTCATTCTGTATTTCATAGGAATCGCTGAACAATGCTGTGTAATAAGCTTCAAATTCTGTCATGATTTCACTTGTATTAGTTACCAATGACCCTTGCGAATATAAATCTGGTATAAATTTGCTTTTTGCGTTGCGGTATTCATCGAGTAAGGCTTGACGTGTGGGTTCCTCTGAATGCAAGGTACGAGTATTGCGTGATCGAACACGGGCACCTCTGTAGCGTAAGGTGTCGTACCTCTGGAGTGCGCATTTGGCATTAGCGATTTCGTCTGTGTAACAACCAGGCGCCTCACATTCAAATTCATATAAGTTTTGAAGATTCTTTAGCAACATCTTTTGTTCTAACCTTCTGTTCTAACCATGCCGGTGCCTGAAACTGCTTTGCAAAAAGGTCCTATACAGTCTTCATGTCGGGAAGGAACCACATTAGCATTGCAATATAGCGTGGTAGAAGAGTAAAATAAGCACCAAGCGTCGCACAACGGGAATTCTGTAACTAGACATCACATAATGCGAATTGCGCAACGAGTAGGTTGTTGAATGCTTCCATTCAAGGAGGTTTAAACCTCCTTGCTTCCAACCCATTACAGGGCTTTGCCATAATTCTTCGTCGTCATCAGGCACAGCATCAACAAAGTGCGCATAATGCCTTACATGCGTTTAGCAGGTACAACGGCTCTCCGTAGAATGACGAAAAATGGCACAGTGCCTGCTTCCCTACTTCTCAAAAATTACAATAATTTATAGCCTAGTGGGTTCCTCGCAAGTGCACTTGTATTGGTTGCCAAGGAAGCCCATAAGCGCATGATCCATTTCCTCGGGGTCTCAGTAAAGTTCTTCGCCCCCCCCCCCCGTCTCTCTCCCACGTCAGCGTATGTTATACAGTATAATGGTAGAGGGAAATAGCGACCGGGCGTCACCCAATGCAAATTACATAACTGGTGGGCCGTTTAAAGCTTCCAACCCATTACAAAGGGCTGAGCCATAATTCTTCATCGTCATCAGTCGTCGCGTCAACAAAGTGCACATAATGCCTTTCAGACGTGTAGCTGGTGCCTCGCTTCTCCGCAGATTGACAAATAATGGCTTAGTAGGTGCTTCCCAACATCACAAAAATTGTGATTTATGGCGTAGTGGGTACCTTTCTAGTGTACTTGTATTGTAGCCCCAAGAGAGCTTACAGCGGGCTCTAGAAACGCCGCTCTTCCAGCTTTCGCTGTGACTGTGCTGCGGTTTCAGCGCAGGCCTGGCGTCTTTTTTTAGAAACGCTGCCGCCGCCTCTTTGTTTCTTGGTCCTTAAATTAACAAAAATGACGCCTGGAGTTAAGCTGAGCATTGTTTTTTTGCAAACCAATCTATGCATACACAAAAACGATTTTAAAAATTAGGTCAGCTTCGCGCTAGTGGTGCCACGACCGAAGCAAGTGCGGATCTGGGCGGCCTTCTTTGTTTCTCTTTATTTTTACACGAAAGTGTTTTATGCCGGGATCTACCAAAACTTGATGACGTATTTCCGTCACGGAAATGCGTCAGCAAGATGCAGGCGATCAGATGGCAAAGAAAGAAAACTAGAAGAACATCCGTTGACAGGATTCGAACCACGGCTTCTCGGTCCGCGACAATAGCTGGCGGGCGCTTAACCCGCTGCGCTAACGTCGAGCACATCATGGAGGCTCCACGAACGCACCTATTATCTGCCTGTCACTTATCCCGTTAATGGGGGTGGCAATCGCTGGGCGGATTCCAAGGGCGGACGTATCGCCCCCCCCCCCCCCCCGAAACGCACCACGACAGCGCGGACAATTTAGAGTTGGTGCTTTTAGTGCGCCAGCGAACGCCGGTTGTGGTCCAGACTGAGTCAGAGCCGAGAGTCGATAGCACAAACGAAATATATTCTCAGTTAAGGCAGTACAAACATAAGAAACACATGCACACTCGGCTGGTGTCAGTTAAAACTTCACAATATAACTCAGATGGTGTAAACACAACGGGAACTAAACGAACAGATCACGCGCTACAAATGCAATCTCATGCATTACAACTATTCAAGAACACTTAAAGTCCTCAATATACAACGGCGTATCCAGTTCACATTTCTTGGACGGTACTTGAATGCTTCTCTTCTAGGAAACACTCAAGACAACTTCAGCGCTGTCTGTCGTTGTTCCGTCGTCAGGTACCGAATGTTTCTCTTCCAGGAAACACTCACGCAACTCGTCACTGCTCACACGGCGTCATCCGATTCTTCCAGATCGACGATCGACTGACCGCACAACACCATAAGGACGTCTTCTTTGGCTGACGGAGCCACACTCAACATAACTTCACCATCTCCGGACCAAATGAGTTCTCTTCCTCAGTGCACGCTTATATTTCCTTGCTGCCAGGTTCCAGAAGCACCTAGTGTGTCCTTTGGCGCGCAGCACAGCCAAAACTAGGAAAACGGCAAGATCCTTCTCGACGGTTCCAATCGCAGTGGCGTCACTCGGCGTCGCGTCATGCTGTCGTTGTTGAGGTTTCTAGACTTTGCCGGGCGTTTACTCTGGCAGTCTGCGGCTGTTTCGAGTGGGTGAGGAAGAGCGCCGCGCCGGCATCTTTTAATACTTGTTTTTTGCGTTGCGCGCGCTTGCTGAGCGAACGGCTGGCGCCGGGAATTCCCGCTGTCGTCTGAAAACGGCCGCGCGCGCGCTTTGTTGCCGCACTCGCTCTTGGTTCGAGGGGTGATATCGCCGTTTGGAAGCGGTAGAGTGTAATGCGGGGCCTCCGCGATTCGCTCCGGCAACGCGCTGTTGCTACGGCCGTCTCGCTCAGGGCGTTTCCAGAATAATAGTAATAATATCTGTGGTTTATCGTCCCAAAACCACGATATGATTATGAGAGACGCCGTAGTGGAGGGCTCCGGAAATTTCGACCACCTGGGGTTCTTTAACGTGCACCTAAAGCTAAGTACACGGGCCTCAAACATTTTCGCCTCCATCGAAGATGCAGCCGCCGCAGTCGGGATTCGATCCCGCGACCTTCGGGTCAGCAGTCGAGCGCCATAACCACTAGACCAGCGTGGCGGTGCCGTTTTCAGAATAGAAGTGTAATTTTGTCAACGCCTTAACACACCGCCACATGGCGGTTTTAGCCCAAGCGTTGCTCATAGTATTCGTCTATATTAAAAGATAGCTCTCCGAAGGTCGCCTGACTGTCACACCGCGTTGCCCGCTCGCCCTGTGGGAAATCACGGCCAGGCTAGAGGGGAGCCAGGACGCGTGTCGTGTCACATCAAGCGGTGCTATATCTGCCAAACACCAATAGACACTGTGCAAGCTCTCGTATATGAATGCACAATAAACATTGAACTCTTTTTTCTTCATCTCTTTCTTTCTTTTTCTCTGTGCTATTTTTTTTCTGTCTTCTTTGTCTCCCTTTATTTCTATTTCTTTCTTTTCCTCTCAATATATTTAGTTCTATTTTTTGCTCCTTCTATCTTGCTTTCTCTCTCTTCCCTTTCATTCTCTCTCTCATTTATCGCTTTCTCTTTCTTTCGTTCATTCTCTCTCTGTCTCTCTTTCTGTTTTTTTCCCTTTTTTTTCTCTCAATTGCTCTCTTTTTCTTTCTTTCTATGCTATGCTCTATTCTCTCCCCTCCTCCATTTCTTCACCCTCACTTCCCTTTCCCACCTTCTTGGTATATTATACCATGCAAGTTATGCTCTGCTAGCATGCCTAGGACGCCTAGCAGTTACGATGCTCGTCTTCGGACCTTGGGTACGTGGGTTCGAATCCCGCCATGTGAAGAAAATTTTTTCGCCAAGAATTTCTCTTTCTTCTATTCCTGTCTTTCTCCCTTTCTGTCTTTCTCTCTCTCTCTCTCTCTGTACTCGTTCTCTCATCCATCAGAGTTATTGCATCCTACGCCACAAAAACTAGCGCACGTGTTCTGGGAGCGAGCAGAAGATGAAGAGGAGGAACAGGAGGACGAAGATGGCGCCTGCCGGTTCATGATGATGATAGCTTTTGTTTGCGGATTACAGCCGACGGATGGCATAAACTGCTCCGCTGTTAAATGGAATAGAAGTGCTTCTTCATTGTCGCGGAGCTATCTCCTTAAATTTGTTCCTCTCACTACTTGACGACATAAAACACCGAACAAGAAGTTAAGTTCACACCATAATATCATCTATGTTTTTCTCTGAGCATTCTTCAGAACGTCAATATTAAAGCTCATAAATGAACTGGCGTTATACTGTAGTGCTTGTCAAGTCCGATTTACAGAAATACACGTCAGCATAATTATTCTGAGGTGCCTGATAAAATCAGACCGAAAGAACGGCAGCATGGGCTAGTTGGTGATTTATAATCGACATATTTGCACAGCGCTACGTAAACGAGGACGTATGAAAGGACACAACACAGCGCATGTGTTGTGTCCTTTCATACGTCCTCGTTTACGTAGCGCTGTGCAAACATGTCGAAAATCAGACCGATTTCGTTGGCGTTCGGTACAGCATGCCAAAGAATGCAACTTCAAGAACAAAAACAAGCAAGCAAACAAAAATAATCAAATAAAACGACCTCGGCAACCTCCTTCTAACTATTAAATTTCCTACTTCTCCTAAGTTCTGCATACGTTCTAAATGTAACTGAAAGACGTAAATCAAGGTCAAACATATTGCTACGAAGCGCTACCGAAGATGAAGAGGGAGACGTGATGAAAGAGGACGACGTTCCCTGATTCCGCGCGGACTTGGCTCCATCTTGTGTGCCTGGCTTTGTCCTCTGTATATACCTTGTAAATATAACCTTCAACGCCTTTTTCTCCCCGTAACATTTTGGTGGAGAGTGGCTTCAGCATTCACGACGCTTCTCCGCAGCGGACGCTCCTTGGCTGCCTCTGCGATGCCTGCTCACGACGAGAATGAGGATGAGTCGGAAACCTCAACGACCGTGCCTCGATCAGCCACGCCGCAACCAACAGCGCGGCAACCCGCCGCTACTAACCGCACCGTCGTCCTGACACAATCAGGTGACCCAGGCACATTTTCTGGCACGGACAACACTGACGTCGAGGATTGGCATCAGCTCTACGAACGGGTGAGCGCACTGTACAACTGGGACCCGACGCTCATGCTGGCCAATATTCTATTTTACCTTGAGGGCACGGCGAAAGTTTGGTTCTGCAACCACGAGCAAGAGATCACGAGTTGGGACGTGTGAAAACAAAAACTCATTGATTTGTTCGGCAAGCCCATTGGGCGCCGTCGCGCTGCCCAGAAAGAACTCGCGTGCTGACTTCAGACCTGCACTGAGTCCTACATCACGTACATTCAAGATGTACTCGCGCTCTGCCGCAAAGTTGACGACAGGATGGCCGAAGCTGAAAAGGTTGCGCATATCCTCAAAGGAATCGCGGATGATGCGTTCACTCTCCTGGTTTTCCGCAACTCGTCGACAGTGGACGACGTCATTAATGAATGCCGACGCTTTGAAGAAGCGAAAAGTCGTCGGATTACACCACATTTTTCACGTCTTCCCAACACGGCTGCGACGTCTACTTGCGAGGACATCCGTCCACCACCTGCTCCTGCTGCAGCTGAGAATATTGTACGCCTCGTCCGTCGCGAAATTGAAGCTGCATCTCCGGTCCCTGCGCAAGCTCGTGCCCCCGACGATTCACATACGATTTCTCTCATCCAGACCGTTGTACGCCAGGAGCTCGCCAACGCAGGAATCCAGACGCTCTGCCCAGTGAACAGACCCGACTACCGGCCACCCGCCCCACCTGATCTGCCCCGCAACTCGTACGCCCGTCCTCGTTACCGGAACTCGGCAGAATGGCGAACCTCCGATGACAGGCCCATCTGCTTCTGCTGCGGACGCGTTGGCCATATTTCTCGCCACTGTCGCAGTTCCTGGAACTCACAGCCTTGGCCGACCTCTCACAACACCCGACGTTCACCTGGTAGTTCCCGCCAGCCTGCGCCCCTTGAAGACGACGCCGCTACACCGTCATCGCCCGCAACACCACGCCGCTCCCCTTCGCCGTCCAGTCGCCTGTCCCGCTGTCCTCTGCGTCGTCGCTCGCCTTCTCCCTTCTACTCCCGCCGCTCCTCGGAAAACTAACGGGCGCAGCTCCTGGAGGTGAGCCTGCCTTGACGACCCGACCCGAAATTCCTCTGCTTACACTACCTGGACACAACAACCTGCTCAATGTAGATGTCGACGGCGCACCTCTTATAGCACTCATCGACACTGGCGCTCACGTATCGATTATGAACTCGAACCTCCGTGCTCGCCTAAAGAAGGTGCTCACTCCTGCTCCGATCGCTGTGGTCCGTGTAGCCGATGGTGCAACTCCAGTTGTCACTGCGATGTGTACTGCTCGCGTCACTGTTGCTGGGCGCCATACTTCTGTTTTGTTCTACGTATTGGAGCAATGCCAGCATGAACTCATCTTAGGACTTGATTTTCTGTCGTCCCATTCAGCTCTTATTGACTGTGCCACGGGTGTCGTCCAACTCGCCTTACCCTATGCCGTTGAGCCTTCTGATCCTGCGCCGAGCAAGCTGTGCTGTGCCGATTTCGTTCGCGTCCCCTCTCTGACCGTTACGTACATTGACGTCTCTCCCGATCCACCCGTGGCCGACGGAGATTACGTCGTGTCACCCAACGCTACCGTCCTCTGCTCGCAAAACGTCACGTTCCCGCACACCGTCATCCGTATTCACGCCACTGCCGCATGTCTCCCTATCGTCAATTTTGGACTATGCCCTCAGGTGCTGCCCCAGGGTATCTCCCTTGCAACCCTTGCCCCGGCCTGCGACTACCACATTTCCGCTTTAACAGGGGATACACAATTGCCGACCAGTCCTGATTTGGATCCAACTTCATCAGAAAGCATGACGAAAATGATCGCCTCTGACCTACCGGCCGAACATGCGAACGCCCTTCGTGCCCTTCTCGCGTCGTACCAGGACATCTTTGACCTCAATGACCGGCCACTGGGCCAGACAACCGTTGTGAAGCATCGAATCAACACCGGCGATGCTAACCCGATCCACCGACGACCCTATCGTGTTTCCCATACTGAGCGCCAAGTCATACAGAAAGAAGTCGACAAGATGCTTGCCCGGGACATCATTGAACCTTCTTCAAGCCCCTGGGCTTCCCCTGTCGTGCTCGTCAGGAAGAAAGACAACAGCTGGCGCTTCTGTGTCGATTACCGAAATCTCAACAAGGTAACAAACCCTTACCGCGGATAGATGACGCCCTTGACTGTCTCAGTGGTGCGAAGTATTTCTCTTCGATTGACCTTCGTTCCGGGTACTGGCAGATTGCAGTTGACGACATGGACCGTGAAAAGACCGCATTTGTTACGCCTGATGGCCTTTATCACTTTAAAGTGATGCCGTTCGGGTTATGCAATGCCCCAGCTACCTTTGAACGAATGATGGACGCTCTCCTTCACGGTTTTAAGTGGTCAATCTGCTTATGTTACCTCGATGACGTCATTGTCTTTTCGCCGACTTTTCAGACACACCTCGAGCGTCTCTCGACAATTCTTTCTGTGTTCTGCAAGGCCGGACTTCAGCTCAACTCGTCGAAATGCCACTTCGGCCGCCGGCAACTTACTGTCCTCGGACACCTTGTCGATTCTTCTGGTGTTCATCCCGATCCAGAAAAAGTTCGCGCAGTCAAGGATTTCCCTGTGCCGACCTGTGCGAACGATGTTCGCAGCTTTGTAGGCCTCTGTTCTTATTTTCGAAGATTTGTGCGCAATTTCGCTGACATTGCGCGCCCTCTCACGGACCTACTCAAGAAGGATGTGGCTTTTGCATGGGGTCCTGAACAAGCCAGTGCCTTCACAGAACTGACCATGCGCCTCACGTCGCCACCGATTCTCGGCCACTTTGATATGTCCGCTCCAACAGAAGTGCGTACCGACGCCAGCGGCCATGGCATTGGTGCTGTTCTGGCTCAACAACAGCATGGTAGCGACCGTGTCATTGCATACGCTAGCCGTCTTTTGTCACCCGCGGAGAGCAATTATTCGATCACCGAACGCGAATGCCTTGCGCTCGTCTGGGCGGTGGGCAAATTTCGCCCATATTTGTATGGACGGCCGTTCACCGTTGTCACCGACCACCACGCCTTATGCTGGCTCTCATCGTTAAAGGATCCTACTGGGCGGCTGGGTCGGTGGGCCTTACGGCTGCAAGAATATTCATTCACCGTTGTCTATAAGACGGGCCACCAACATGAGGACGCAGATTGCTTGTCGCGTCATCCAGTAGACCCACCAGATCCTCTTGAGAGCGGCGAGTCTACATTCGTGTTGGCACTTTCAGCGTTCGCCAACATCGGAGACGAGCAACGACGTGATCCTCACTTGAGAGACATCATTAACCGGCTGAGTGGTCCCACAACTCCTCCATCTCTCCGTCTGTTTGTGCTCCAAGATGGCATCTTATATCGTCACAACATGCATCCTGACGGACCTGACCTGCTGCTGGTTATACCCACACATATGCGTCAGACTGTACTCGCACAGTTGCATGACATTCCAACCGCTGGTCATCTGGGCGTCTCAAGGACCTATGACCGTGTTCGACGTCGCTTCTTTTGGCCCGGTATTTACCGCTCCGTTCGCCATTACGTCGCTTCGTGCAAGCCTTGTCAGCACCGCAAAACACCAGCCACCCTTCCAGCAGGGCGCCTTCAACCCATCGAGATACCAACCGAACCATTTTACAGGGTTGGTCTTGACCTCCTCGGCCCTTTTCCTCTATCCATCAGTGGAAACAAGTGGATAGCTGTTGCCACAGATTACAGCACTCGGTATGCGATCACACGGGCTATCCCTACCAGTTGCGCAACCGACGTCGCTGACTTTCTCCTCGAAGACGTCATCCTTCGTCCCGGCGCTCCTCGACAGCTCATTACAGACCGGGGTCGATACTTTCTATCCAAGGTAGTCCTAGACATCTTGCACTCTTGCGCTACAAAACACAAGTTCACCACTGCGTATCACCCTCAGACCAACGGCCTAACTGAGCGGCTGAACAGAACTATAACAGACATGCTCGCCATGTATGTTTCTCCAGATCATCGTGACTGGGACGAAGCTCTGGCGTTCGTAACGTTTGCCTACAACACGTCTCGGCATGATTCCGCAGGTTTCTCTCCGTTTTTCTCCTCTACGGACGAGAACCCACGCTGCCCTTCGACACGCTCCTTCCTCCCGTTCTTGATACATCAGAGTACGCTCGTGATGCCATCGCTAGAGCTGCAGAGGCACGCGAGGTTGCCCGCCTTCGTCTTAGCACTTCGCAGGAAAAACAACGACGCATCTACGACTCCCGCCACCGCGATATCCACTTCAATACTGGTGACATGGTCCTTCTTTGGACGCCGTCACGGCGAGTTGGCCTGTGCGAGAAGTTGACTTCTCCGTACTCTGGTCCGTACCGTGTCCTGCGCCAGGTCACCGACGTCACGTACGAAGTCAAACCTCTGGACACTACCATAGCGCGACCCCCTGAAATTGTTCACGTCACTCGACTCAAGCGGTATCACTCGGACCAATCAAGCACCGGGTCGGTGCCTTCGCCGCCGGGGGTGATGCTACGAAGCGCTACCGAAGATGAAGAGGAAGACGTGATGAAAGAGGACGACGTTCCCTGATTCCACGCGGACTTGGCTCCATCTTGTGTGCCTGGCTTTGTCCTCTGTATATACCTTGTAAATATAACCTTCAACGCCTTTTTCTCCCCGTAACAATATATTGCCGCAATAGGTAAAAGAAGTGCGTGCGTAAACAACACTAACAGCCTAACGCACAGAATAATGTTTCTAGGCATTTTGCAGTAACGGCCGTCCACTGGACCATTGAGAAAAATGGTGGGCGATCCAGAGTAGTGTGTAGTGTACATGCAGCTCTCTCATAGTAGAGTATATATACTCTACTATAAGGGAGCTGTGTTTAGAAGAAAATATGAACGATTCAGAGTACTATAAGCACTCTACTATGGAAGTGGTGGTGGTGAAAAGCATTAATTAAGAAATGAGAGCCATGGGACTTTTTTTAGAGGTTCCTATACAGACTGGGTGGAATCTCTATTCCGTGTCCCCATTGGTTGAAGCCACCCTGGCTCTCTGTACCAAACAGCGGTTAGCTCTCCCTTTTGCAAACTGCAAGACAAGATTTCCTATGGCAAACACAAATTGTCAAGCCAGCACCGAGGCGTCGGCAGCTTTTTCTTCTGGCGGTACGTTCTAAACCAAGTGCATAGTCTACGGGCTAAACCGACGTTACAGAGCGCTCTTCATTTAATTTACGAGGAAGGTTTGGAGTTATGAGTTGCATTCAAAACGTCGTTTTATAATCCCAACAATTATTTTAGGTGAGACAATAACGATCAAAATGCACCAGTATATAAATCTTGGCTATCAAAAAAAAAACGTTTCCGCTTTCAGAGTTTTCGTGCAGGCACACTTTCAAGGCGCAGGCGTGCCCGTGAATGCTCCCTATCGTTTAGAAATTCCACTCCTCTGCTTCGCTGAACGGGAGAGGCTATTTTTATAGCACAGCTGTAAATGGAACACCTGCTTGATTTGTGGCATCCGTAAGCGTTCGTCTGCGAACAGAAAAAAAAAAAACAAAAAAAAAACACGCGACTTCCTTCAATAAAACGATCACGTGACGTAATGAACTTACCACATGCCGCCATCATGACGTCAGAGATTGCCAAAATTTGTGACGTCGTGATGTCGGCATCAAATGACATCGTCGATCGGTCAAAGCTGGGCCGATTAGGAAGGCTGTGCAGAAAACTTAGGTGGAGCGGTAAGCGTTCCGAACGTGTTGCGCAACGTCAGCCGACTTTATAGGCGCTGCATGGGTGCTGTCGTGCGTTGCAAGTACGTGTGGACCGCCGCTCATTGGGAAAAAATCCCGAGGGGTGGCGCGATTATGAAGAACGCCGACGAGGACAGAGGTGAGAGTGCGCCCGTCGGCTCCGCTGGGCGTTTACTTTGATGGAAGTAGAATGGCTCCAACTTTTTTTAATACGAAAAATTCTAAAAGAAAATAAAACAAGAAGTAACGGGACCCCATCTTCGAATCAGCGTTAAATAAGTTTTGCCAGCTAAAGCACTGGGACAAGTCAATGGTAAAACAAATATTATTAAAGCAAACTTATTGGATAGTGACTGTATGAAGAATGTTGCACATTTTAGCCTGTGTGATGTTGCCACGTCAAATTTCTCCCTTCCCTTCAACACTATCCTTGCCTAGACGAACAGTGCACATTCACTGTTGTACACTATTTCCAAGAACACCCCATTTGCAGAAACACGTCCGTCCACCTCATAACGTTTGGTTGAATCCAAAAATATACGGGATAGCGAACTTCTCACCGTCTGCGTCGCGCAGTGCGTGAGGTCTCCATTCCCTTTTTTTCAGCGTTTTTTTTATTGCGATTCCAATTATATGGACAGTCTCGGCTGATTTTTGCCGTCACCGTCGGCGCCGTCATGCACCGTATATATATATATATATATTCAAATGGGGGTGTTTTGCTTGAAGCAGGAATACACGTTGCGTCGCGGAAGGCTTCTTGCAAGTCAGGTCAGGTTACCAGCGAGCGCGAGCGCGAGCGACAACCACAGCCACCGATTGTCGTCTTCCTCTTTCACAACAACAGAGCGTCTGTCATTCGCATTCAGTACAATTATTCCCCGCGCAATAAGGAGCCATCCTGGCGACCTAGGGGCCAGAAAACACAGGAGGATCGTAGCACTGTTTGAGTCTGGACACGTGAACGATTTCCTGGCCACGGCGGCGATGGTCAGAAGATGGTTCCAGTGGCTCGATGAGGTAGTTCACCGGCGAAGTCTGCTGAAGTACACGATATGGACCGTGGAACTTGGGGACCAGCTTGGAGGAAAGGCCAGTAGTAGTACACGGCACACGCAGCCAAACGAGCGAGCCAGGATCGTAGGTAGTAGTGCTAGTGGACGCGTCGTGGTGGTGCTTCTGGCGCCCCTGGTCTTGTGTTGTGAATGAGCGTGCAAGTTGGCGGCATTCTTCAGCATATGTAGCTGCTTGGGATAGAGTTGTGGACTCTGAGGCATCGGGTCGGTACAAAAGAATAGTGTCCATAGTACAAGAAGGCTCGCGTCCGTAAAGTAGGAAAAAAGGGGAGAACCCAGTAGTGCTTTGAATGGCGGTATTATAAGCGAAAGTAATAAACGGTAGTACGCGATCCCAATTGGAGTGGTCTGACGAGATGTACATAGACAGCATGTCGCCGAGAGTGCGGTTAAAGCGTTCCGTCATCCCATTGGTTTGAGGATGATAGGCGCTTGTGGTGCGGTGGACGATGCGGCACTCACGCAGCAATGCTGTGATCACGTCTGAGAGAAACACACGACCGCGATCACTCAGCAACTCTCGAGGGGCGCCATGACGAAGGACGAGATTGTGGAGAATAAAAGTGGCAACGTCCTTTGCTGTCGACGAAGGAATGGGTGAAGTTTCGGCGTACCGTGTGAGGTGGTCGACGGCAACGATTATCCAACGGTTACCATCTGCAGTGCTGGGAAGGGGTCCGTAGATGTCGAGGCCGACGCGGTCGAACGGTCGGGCAGGGCACGGCAAAGGTAACAAGGCACCGGCGGCGTGTTGAGGGGGAGTCTTGCGTCTCTGGCATGTGGAACATGCCCGAACGTACTGTCGAATGAAACGGTACATGCCACGCCAGTAATACCGAAGCCTGATCCGAGAATAAGTTTTAAGGAAACCTGCGTGGCCGCATTGTGGGTCGTCGTGGAACGTCGAACAAATTTCAGACCGGAGGTGACGCGGAATGACGAGTAACCACTTACGGCCTCCGGGTGTGTAATTTCGGCGGTACAGCACGTCTTCGCGAGTGGTGAAGTGCTCGGCTTGCCGACGCAATGTCCGAGAAGATGGAGAAGGCGTCCGACCAGACAGAATGTCTAGAATGCAAGCAAGCCAAGGGTCCTTGCGTTGCTCAGAGGGCATGTCGGAGATGGTGAGGGCGGTGGTATCACAGGTAGTAGGTGTGAAGCTGGCAGAGCCAGGAGACAGGGGTGAACGGGAGAGGGCGTCTGCGTCTGAATGCTTGCGGCCAGAGCGATACACCACGCGGATATCGTATTCTTGGAGCCGTAACGCCCATCGGGCGAGGCGACCACTTGGATCCTTTAGTGACGACAACCAGCACAGGGCATGGTGGTCAGTCACGACGTCAAATGGGCGTCCGTACACGTAAGGCCGAAATTTCTCAATCGCCCAAATAATGGCAAGGCATTCCTTTTCAGTGACAGAGTAGTTGCTTTCGGCTTTGGTAAGAGTTCGGCTTGCGTAGGCAACGACGTACTCTTGGAAGCCATCTTTCCGTTGCGCGAGAATAGCGCCTAGCCCGACACCACTAGCGTCTGTGTGGATCTCAGTGGGTGCAGATGGGTCGAAGTGTCGCAGAATAGGAGGTGACGTGAGGATGCGACGCAGTTCGTCGAAAGCGTCGTCACAAGGGGGAGACCACGCCGAAAGATCACTAGAGCCAGCGAGGAGCTTCGTCAAAGGAGCGATGATGGTAGCGAAATTGCGGACAAAGCGCCGGAAATAGGAACAAAGGCCGATGAAGCTTCGGAGCTGTTTCATGGTAGTTGGTTTTGGGAACGCGGAAACGGCTGTAAGTTTGGTGGGGTCGGGAAGAATACCGTCCTTCGAAACCACATGCCCTAGAATCGTAAGCTGCCGAGCGGCGAAGTGGCACTTCTTCAGGTTCAATTGCAGTCCCGCAGCGGAGAGGCAAGCAAGAACTTGCTCGAGGCGGGTTAAATGGGACGCGAAATCGGTAGAAAAGATGACAATGTCGTCTAAATAACAAAGGCAAATATTCCATTTGAGGCCTCGAAGGATCGTGTCCATCATACGCTCGAAAGTAGCAGGCGCGTTGCAGAGGCCGAAGGGCATGACTGTGAATTCGTAAAGGCCGTCGGGCGTAACAAAAGCCGTTTTTTCGCGATCGGCCTCCGCCATGGGTACCTGCCAGTAGCCAGAGCGCAGATCTAAGGAAGAGAAGAATTCTGCTCCCTGTAGGCAGTCTAGGGCATCGTCGATGCGCGGCAGAGGATAGACATCCTTGCGCGTGATACGGTTGAGACGGCGGTAGTCCACGCAGAACCTGATGGATCCGTCCTTTTTCTTCACCAGCACAACTGGAGAGGCCCAGGGACTTCTGGACGGCTGGATTATTCCACGCTTGAGCATATCGTCTACCTGTTGATCGATGACACGACGTTCGGAAGATGACACACGGTATGGACGCTGTCGCAATGGTGCATGTTGACCGGTATCAATACGGTGGACAACTGCTGACGTTCGACCCAAAGAAGGCTGATCGTGGTCGAAGGAGGCTCGAAAACGCTGAAGGAGTTGGACAAGCTGTTTCTGCTGCACAGGCGTAAGGTGGGGATCGACAGCTTTGCAGAATACGTCGATAGGATCAGCTGTGTCAGTTGCAGAAGTGATGGCACAAGGCAGTAGTGATGCCGTGTCTCCAAGTGTTGTATCGTCGAAAATGTCAGCAAAAGTAGTGAGGCTCCCCAGACATTCGCCGCGTAGTAGGAGCGACGGGCAAGCAGAGACGTTGCATGCGTAAAGTGCGGCAGAACCATTGCAAAATTTGATGACGGCAAACGGGAGGACGAAGGTTCGGTGACGCGCACTCGTTACAGATGGTTGAAACAAAACAGTAGAGTTAGTGGCAGCAGGCGAAAACACAGGCACTAGGACGGCGGACAAAGGCGCGATGTGGACGTCAGCTGCGGCAAACACTTTAGGGGGACTGCGGTCGTCGAGGTCAGGGCACGGATTCGACAACGTCAGTTCAGCACGAGCGCAGTCTACGAGGGCCTGATGGGTTGAAAGAAAATCCCATCCTAGAATGACGTCGTAGGATGATCGCGGAAGAACGACAAACTTGACGGCATACCGAACATCTTGAATCACAACGCGAGCTGTGCACTGAGCCGAAGGCGTGATGTAATGCGATGTCGCTGTACGCAGGGCAAGATTCGTAAGCGGCGTGGTCACCTTTCTCAAACTGCGGCACAATTTCTCACTAATGACAGAAACGACGGCTCCTGTGTCGACAAGTGCACGTACGGCGATACCTTCGACTACTATATCAATTTCGTTGGGCGGATGAAGAGGTCTTGAAGAGTTCGACGACAACGCAGTTCTTGCCTCCGGAACTGCGGCTGTCAGTTTTCCTCTCGTGCGGGGCTAGGTCGGCGAAGCATCGGAGAGATGGATCGGCGACGGGGCGAAGACGAACGGCGTGAGTCGAAAGGGCGTCGAGGGGAAAACGAGTCAACGACAGCCGAAGAAAGTCGTTGGGAATGCTGGGCAGCCTGATAATTGGAGGAAGCCACACCGTCCTGAGACTGGAAGCTGCGACGTCGACAGTAGCGGGCTATATGCCCCGCAAAACCGCACGCGAAACATATCGGCTGATTATCAAAGGTGCGCCATGGGCTGACGACAGAAGGTCCGGACGGCGAAGTAGGATGGGGTACCACAGTGCGTGTGGGCGGCGGCGTCGTGTAGAAGGATCCGGTGGCCCGGTAGGCGCCAGAAACAGATGGAGCCTGTGGTCTGGCAGCGACGGCCGCGTAGGTCAGCGGTGTAGTGGCAGGCGATGATGGTGGTAGTGCCTGCGCGACTTGCGCCTGAATGACGTGACGAAGACGTGGTTCCAATGATGTCGCTGGTTCAGGTATTTGGGCGACAAGGGAAAGTTGACGGGCAACTTCCTCACGGATGAACTGCTTGATCTGTGGCAGTAAAACGGTGTGATCAGCAGCGACGTCATCGACAAGGGCGGAAACCTCAGCTGTAGCCTCGGCAGCATGGCGCGTCGAGACACGCTGTTTTCGCAACTCGTCGTACGACTGACAGAGTTGGACCACATCGGCGACAGTCTGAGGGTTGCGAGCGACAAGCATCTGGAACGTGTCGTCGTCGACTCCTTTCATGATGTGCTTTATCTTGTCCATTTCGGCGAGAGATGGGTCGACGCGCTTGCATAGGGACAAGACATCTTCGATATAGCTCGTAAACGTCTCGTCCCGGCGCTGGACTCGGCTACGCAAACGCTGTTCCGCGCGAAGCCGGCGCACGGCGGGACGACCGAAGACCTCGGTGATGGTTGCCTTAAAGGTCGACCAATTGGTGATGTCAGCCTCATGGTTTTTAAACCACAGGCTGGCCACATCAGCTAGGTAAAAGCGCACGTTGGTGAGCTTGTCGCAGTCGTCCCATTTGTTGGAAGCGCTTACGAGTTCATACTCAACGATCCAATCCTCGACGTCGTGCTCGTCGTTGCCGTGAAATACGGGCGGGTCGCGTTGCCGTGGCACGCCAGTACAGAAGACTGTCGTTGTGGTGGCAGCAGCTTGCGAAGGGCCAGGAGCAGTCATGTTGAAAGGTGATGGTAGCGTCCGATTGCGAAGTTCCAGGATGATGGGAACCCCGGCTCCTCCACCACTTCAAATGGGGGTGTTTGCTTGAAGCAGGAATACACGTTGCGTCGCGGAAGGCTTCTTGCAAGTCAGGTCAGGTTACCAGCGAGCGCGAGCGCGAGCGACAACCACAGCCACCGATTGTCGTCTTCCTCTTTCACAACAACAGAGCGTCTGTCATTCGCATTCAGTACAATATATATATATATATATATATATATATATATATATATATATATATATATATATATATATATATATATATATATATATATATATATATATATATATATATATATATATATATAGAAGCCACAACGAAAAATCATTCAGAAAAACTTTCCGACGCGCGGAATCGAACGGACGACCTCTCGCTTCGCAGCACTCGGAGTTAGACGGTTAGGCCACGAACAGTACCGTCTTTCAGCCTGCTAATGGCGAGCTCTTTATATACTCCATTTACTTCAGCATGCTTTCTTAGTCACTGCATAGATGGCGCGAAGTGCGCGCGAAGATCGTCGCCCCTGCTCCTGCAAACGCCGCTGCTCTTCGCCCTACAGGGCGTGGTAGCCTTCGTGCGCTTATCTCGAGGAAAGAAGGGGGCGGCCGGCGGGGTGGAGCGGGGGGTTGTATGTCTTGTGCTTTCCCCGCGATGTCCGCACTGAAGTCACAGAGCGAACGAAGGTCACTTAGCTCGTTGCAGCGGCCGCGTTTGCGAACGGAGCGCGCTGTTCAAACAGAAATGAGTAACAACTGCGACATTTAGTTGGCGTTCGTCCGGTGTGTACCTGTTCGTTCGTTTCGTGCGTCCTGCTTTATGTTTGAGCAGTGCGCTTCAAGTGTCGAGCTGTGACGCATAATAGTTCGCGCTCATCCTTCGCGCTCGTTCTTTTCGTGCGGGCTTTGGGCTCGAGCGACGCGCTGGCAATTTCGAGCTGCCTTCCGTTCTTCGCGTTACATTCCAATTTATTGCTCTCGCATTCATTACTTTGGCGTTGCGGCGAAACTGCGACTTTTTTAAACCTTTCCCGACTCTCATGCACGTCTTTTGTGTTTTTGTGGTAATGTTTTAGGGGTGAAGCACCCAGGGGTCTCGGCGTGTCGGCGTGCATCGTCGTCTGCTGTCGGGACGGTCCATTTGTTTGAGCGCAAGAGAGTGCGCCACCGCCCCACCGCTCACCATGTGGTGAGGAAGGGCAATCGGCAGCTTGTGGAATGTACCTCAAGGGCATATTACCAACAAAGGCCATACAGCTACTGGGAAGCGAACTCCTCTTTGATCACGGGACAGTCTGGTGTCCGGCCCATACGGGCCAGGATGGCAATGAACTAGTTCATTGCCAAGCTCGAGTACTCAGCGGCCGAGCCCCAGGACCACCTGCCACTGAAGAGGACACAGATGATGGGGTGACATGGCGTGGCATCCTAGACAAACAAAGATTAGATCGCCGCATTGGGGCACCTCCTAACAAGGACCTCGACAGACACCAAGCGCGGGACTGGCGCCGCCTGCAGACCAATACCTTTTCGAATCTGCATAAGCTTCACGTCATGTACCCAGAGCGATATCGCAACGCATGCCCGTGGTGCGGAACATGGTGACTTGGTCAGCAAGAAATCATCTAAAAATAAATTGTGATAAAACCAAAGCGGTAATTTTTCACGCCAAAGGAACAAAAATTCCACACATTCACACCCTGGTGATGAACAACAGAAACATAGAAATAGTTAATGAAATGAAAGTATTAGGAACCTATTTTTCCAGCACATTAAGCTGGGATCAACACATCGACTTTCTTACAAAAAAACTTAGCCGTATCACAGGAATGCTTAATAGGAATAGATATCGTCTACCCACATCTGTAAAACTATTAATCTATCACTCGCTATTTGCAACTCACATCAACTATGCACACCTCGTGTGGGGCACCACAACTGAAACTAACCTTAAAAAATACATCTATTACAGAAGAAGGTAATACGTATTATAGCAAATGTATCATACCAACATCACACTGAGCACCTCTTCATGCAGTACAACATCCCCACTATCTATTCCTTATACAATCGTTTCCTGCTTCGCGTATGGCACTCCAATATAAACTTGGAAAATAGCGTATTCAACGAATTAGCCTGTCTACATAAAAATACAACTACCTATACCACCCGTTACGGTGAACTATGGTTTGTACCAATATCAAGAACAAATTATGGCCTGCAAATGATAAAAAATTCGGCAGATCCCAGGTACCATGGGAGTCGATGTTATGCGAAGCATGTGGCGGGTAGCTGACTGTGGCGTAAGCTTTTTTTACTGAGCGACACGTTACAAAATGACGCTAAAGATTTGTATAAATTTTATACGCACACATATATATGTTGAAGAGCCGCATATGTGTAATATAACCAGTTGTTTACGGTTGGGTAACGCTGCCAATGGCAACGTGGGTATTACTAACACCAGAAGAGGTAAGCTGATATGTAGTGCTTATACGTGTCCCGAGAACGCACGCACGTTTCACGAACCCGTGTGCATATGTGCAAAAAGTTCTTGACAGTTCTTGAACAAGGGCATCATCACCGTGATCAGTGAGCACCAGCAGCTGGTCACGACTTGTTATAGGATCCGGTCGTGATCGTGGTGACGAGGGGTCCATGTGTAGTGAAGTATGTGGTATAGTAGAGCTGTTGGAATTCGTGGATGCCTCGGTCATTTCGTCGACAAATCGTCTGTCGACAGAGCCGGCGACATGTCGGAACCGGAAGCCACCCTTCGCGTTGGTGAGGTATAAGCCGTTCAGGCTCGTAGGCCTGGATAGTGCTACGTAGACCAACATCAGTGGATGGTGTTTGTCGTATTTGTAGACTACCTGGGCGTATGTGGCCTACGTAGCTTAGTCTACAAAGCGGCTGTCAATCAATCTGGCGTCATCCTCGGTCAGCATGAGGCCATCGCCCAGCCTTGTAAGAAATGAAGAGGACACTGCGTCGTTCTGGCGGACCAAGTGCGCTTTACAGTGCGGTGATGTCGATATCATATGTAACTTTCGTTAATGTATTCCTCCAAGGTCGAGCAATGCTTCAATATAGCTTGCTAAATCATAGGAATACAAACGTAATGTTTATTAGAATGCTATAAAAGCGGAGCCAACACTGGAACTACAGACGTTAATCTGATATAACGCCTGTATCGTAGGAGTAGACATCGTGGGAGTATCATGTAGTGTTGATTGCTTTCTTGTAAAATTAGATAGCCAGCACCACAGCCACAATTGACATTGCACCGATATTACGCCAGCGTAGGCTGTTTTTCCAAACCAATTTATAGACCTGGCGTGGCTCAGTGGTAGAATACCTGATTGCCACGCAGAATGCTTGGGTTCGATTCCTGCTGGGATCCTAACTTTCATTCTTTCCATTTGTTGCGTCAACGCTGCCGATGTTGGTTTTCCTTAACGCCTAGCATTTAAGTTAACAATGTTTGTTCTCGCCGTTCCTGGGTAGATATAAACTGTCAATCACCTGTGGCGCATACCCGTACACCGCGGCCCGTGGTAAACGGGTATGTGCCACACGTGTCTAGTGGAAAGGGTTTGACGACGTACGCGACAAGATTTTAAAGTTATTCATGTCATGACCCGGCAGTCATATTCGTCAAATCCTCTTACCCTCCCATGCAAAGTTTGGTCTACACCAAGTTAAGGAGGCGATCATGAGAGCACCCAGACGTAGGCGGCTAGATAGATAGATAGATAGATAGATACGTAGATAGAAACGCTCAAAGTGCCAGAGGTTCGCTAAGAAATGCTTCGCATTTAAAAAATAGATTACCGAGATTGCTGAATGCACTTGAAAATGCTGGATTTCTAACCTCAAACATAACACGGTCTCAACTAGTATCGCTGATGCAGTCACTTTCATATATTTCTTTTTTTGTTAGACATTTTTTGTTGAACACTTGTTGAATATGTTTGTTGAGCACTTCTGTTGAAATGTCGGACATTTTTTGTAGAACATTTTTTCCTGTTGCTCAAAGTTACCGCAAACTGTAAGAAGTGTATACTGTAAGAATTGTGTTACCATGTTGTCAAATCACATTGTACGATAATCTATTCCTTCCTTACCTGTACTAATAACTGCGTACTTTACATTGTTTTGTAATTTTCTGCTTGACTGTGTAATTGATGTCGTTCACTGTAGATGCAATCCTGGTTTAAATACTCAATCACGTCACCTATGCCATTTCCGCCACCTGCTGCCACCATATAGCACCAGGGGCTAAGGGTTTCTCAAGCTGCCTATAGCAGCTTTTATCTTAGCCCCTGCCATTGTGTAACGATGTTTACAATGGAAACAAAGAAAGAAAGAAAGACAGAAAGAAAGAAAGAGATATTCCAACACTCACACATAACCTACCGCTGTCCCGAGCGACCGGCTACAGTCGACACAGGACATAAGCACCCAATACACACGTGGTCGTGGGAGGCGCGACTCGCTGAACGGACTCTGGGAAGCCAACTGGCAACCCTAAGTCAGGCCCGTCGAGCCGCTATAGCCAGTGGAGCCTTGGAAGAAAGG
Source organism: Rhipicephalus sanguineus (assembly GCF_013339695.2). Taxonomy (NCBI): domain Eukaryota; kingdom Metazoa; phylum Arthropoda; class Arachnida; order Ixodida; family Ixodidae; genus Rhipicephalus; species Rhipicephalus sanguineus. Next base: position 137,458,917 of record NC_051184.2, read on the forward strand.
CCCCACCCGCAATGAACCACTTTTGTTCTTTCAATAAATGTTGTTTCTCTCTCTCGGCCGCACATCAACGCAAAAAAAAAAGAACGAACACTACAACGGGTTTAAGATATTCCCAATTTAAAATTACACCATCTCCCGCTAAAGGGGACCATGAGTAGATGCGAAGCCGGAGCACATGCACGATCGCGTTCCGTTGGCGTTCCATTGGGCATGCTACCGAGCTCGCGTCGTGGAACGCGAAGTGCGACGCTACGCGCGTCGCATCTTCCATCTAGCCTGGCCGTTAATTCTCATAGGGCGAGCAGGGAACGCGGTCGACAGGCGGGCGAGAGAGGGGCAGCGTAGGAGAGGAGTGAGAAGGCGAGGGGACGCGCATGCTCTCGAGCTCATCGCGGCGTTGCGCAGGAGAGAATTTCGGCATGTCTAGCCCGCGTTTCAGTGGAAGAGTGGAAAGGGGTATGGGAGAGGGGAAGTGCAGAGGGGTATGGGAGAGGGTGAGTGGAGAGGAGTACGGGAGAGGGGGAGGGGGTGAGTGGAGAGGTGTGTGGAGAGGGTACGCGCATGCGCAGTAAGGGCGGTCACGCCGCACACCACCACCACAGCCGGATTGAGCTCCGCCTTAAGATACTTCGCATCTAAAATGCGTTCCCGTTATTGTTTGTTTTGAAATAGTTGTGCCATAGACCAAGCTTGTTGACTGCACTGTCGGCTCAGCGAAGTTGTTGCCCTTCATCTAGGCGCACATATGCACCGCTACTAATTGCTTATGCATGCTGCAGTTGAGGTGGGGTCATCACGAGGATACTGACGCTCGTTCAAAGTGCGGAGAATGTTTTCGCTCTTTCACTTTTCTCATCTTGAGAGCGAGTTTATGAGAGAAAATGCGAGACTATATTACTGATGAGTAAAGTTGTCTGTTTTCTGTTTTGGTTCTGTTATAACAAAATAAACGTGTACAAACCTGGTTAGTTTAGTCCGTAACTCACTAAGATGATTTCACCCAGGGTACGATATAAGCTGCGTTCAATGACGACAACACAATATATATGGAAGATGACAGCATGAATCGTTGCTAAAACGCCCTCAAACGATTAATTAATGCCTTCATTAGGGCACAAACTCTTTTGGAGCACAGTTACCTCTCGCCTTCTCTCTAATCCACAAACTGCCGTTCGGCGAACGCCGGTCCTCCGGGCCAATACGTGGCGGCTGAAGGGCACCAATTACTAACAAGAAAATACGGTATATAAGCGACCGCAACCCACCGACAACTGAACACTCAGCCTTTTTCTCCCACCACCCCGTGGTTTGTCGCCTCAACCGACGCGTGGCATTCGACAATAGGGGAGGCTTGTAACGTTGCTAAAGAGGGGGTGGCAGCACAATAGGGGGTGGTGCGTAAGCTACGCCATTCTAGATTGTCATCACCATTTATTTCTTGCTCTTGCTGGTAGGGAACGAAGAAAAATGAGGCGTCGCATTAAGCATCCCTTTTGCGTGTCTGTACTTACACCGTACCCTCTCACGCGGGGAGGGTCCTAACACTTTCCCCTTTCCCGCGCCTCTCTCATCTTTCTACGTCTGCAGGCCCCGCATAAGCGCGACAACAAAAAGGATACAATGACGGGGGCTTTTCACTCTGACACATTCATTTTGTGTCATAATCGCGTGCCTGGCGGGTATAAATACAACATTTAGCTGTCGCCTCGCCCACAATCGTCACGCTGTTCACGCTGCCTGCGTCATAGTTCGTAGTGTGCGCCAGGAATCTAGCCTATGACCCAACACTCTTAATCAAGTCCTGGCTAACGCATGCCCTGTAGGCGGGACGCTTCAAAACTCAGGAAAACTCCCGGCTATAGTAGGCCTTCGAAAAGGAGTTAGCCGTGACAAGTGTATATAAAAAAATAAGCCGACAGATCCCACGCATTGTGGGAATCGATGTAATGCGAAGCAGCCAGCAAAGAGCTGCATACATCATCTTGTGCGTCGTTTAGCAAAATGTGTTTCATGGTTTTCATGTTAACTCGTATTATTTATGTTCGTCACACAGTAACGTCGCGCAATACCAACTTCGGGGTAGATCAAGCTAGCGAAACGGCCGCCAGCGCCCCATGAGCGTGGCACGTAAGTCATGCTGTACATGACATGCGTGTCATGATTTTCGTGTTAACTCGTGTTATTTATGTTCTTTACACAGTCACGTCGCAAGATACCAATTTTGGTGTATATCAAGCTAGCGAAACGGCCGCCAGCGCCCCATGAGCGTGGCACGTAAGTCATGCTGTACATGACATGCGTGTCATGATTTTCATGTTAACTCGTGCTATTTATGTTCTTTACACAGTCACGTCGCGCAATACCAATTTCGGGGTAGATCAAGCTAGCGAAACGGCCGCCAGCGCCCCATGAGCGTGGCATGATGTAAGTGATGCTGTACATCACATGCGTGTCATGATTTTCATGTTAACTCGTGTTTTTATGTTCGTCACACAGTCACGTCGCGCAATACCAATTTCGGGGTAGATCAAGCTAGCGAAACGACCCCCAGCGCCTCATGAGCGTGGCACGTAAGTCATGATGTACATGACATGCGTGTCATGATTTTCATGCTAACTCGCGCTTTTATGTTCGTCACACAGTCATGACGCGCAATACCAATTTCGGGGTGGATCAAGCAAGCGAAACGGCCGCCAGCGCACCATGAGCGAGGCATGTAAATCATGCTGTACATGACATGCATGTCATGATTTTCATGTTATGGCTTGTCATTTATGTTCGCCATACAGTCATGTTACGCCATACCAACTTTGGTGTACATTCGATTAACCGAGCGACCAGGGGTGCAATCGCGGAACGATGCTATTCCCGATTCCAATGCCATATTCTATGCTATTCTTATCATCCACCACTCGCGGCTGGCTGATCGCGTTGATAACGCGGACGGACCGTCGTTCTGACCAATGGCCAAGCGCGAAAAGCACGAAAAGCATTGGAATAAAAAATAGAATCGTTCCGCGATAGCAGCCCAGGAGAGCATAAAGTCGTAGGCGGCTAGATAGATAGATAGATAGATAGATAGATAGATAGATAGATAGATAGATAGATAGATAGATAGATAGATAGATAGATAGATAGATAGATAGATAGATAGATAGATAGATAGATACGCTCAAAGTCGCAGAAGTTCGCTAAGAAATGCTTCGCATTTAAAACGTGCACCCTTCACCGCCGCTTTATAGACGGCCTGCAGCATTATTGGCGCGTCGGTGTGGGCCGCGTAAGTGAGAATCCTGGCTACAGCTCATCGTATGCTCCCGCGTGTTATAACTTGTCGGCGCAAGCGTCGGTGTATACGCATGCGCCGACATCGTCAGCCGCAAGGGCGAGCAATGCTGCGAGGAGGTATACGCATGGAGCAAACTACACACCCTCTCTTGCGTGCGTGAGCGAGAATAGGGGCTGCTACGCTCTCCGTTACACTCCCCTTCTGCTGTTTTTGCGCAGAGAAAAGAAAGGAAGGAAGTAAAAACGAGAGTTCGAGGATATTGTGCAACGGGAAGGGGGTTGCGTTTTTGGCGCGAAATGGGTTAGTTGTAGCGCATTCCACGACAGCGGCGGATGTTTGATAGGTTGGTGTGGTTCGTTGAGCGTGTCAGCGTGAGCCGGTACTCGGCCGCCATGAAAAAATTCTCTTAACTGAATATTAAAGGGGGTGTTGCGAGGACATGGCGACGTCCCCTTGCACGTGAAATGGCCACACGCAAGCTGTTGACGCAGGATTACACGACGCTCTCGCGCCATTTCTGTCTAGCTGGTGCGCTTTCTGACAGCCCGGCGCACTATACCCGCCTGGGTGAGTGTTCTTTCTTCACATATATGTTCGTGCTGTTAGCGTTCACAATGTTGCATGCTTGCCCTGATATATATGAATGACGGTATATAACTGCCAGAATATTCTTTTGACGGCTTTTGAAATAACTATACGAGTATGCGTACGAGTAACTATACGAGTATACGAGTACTTATCTTTGTTGTAATCGTCATCCGTCTCTATAGTCGCGCAGGTGTTCTCGTGCTGGTCGCATTTGTTATGAACTCACATACAGTTCAGAGGCTTTCGTCGCTCTTGACAGGTGTCACTGAGATAATCACTTCGTGTTGCTTGACAAGCTGTGTAATTTTAGCTCTCGCGTGGTCTCTTATCTTTCGCCTAGCAACTGTCCTCTGCATTTATGGTCAATGATACAATGCGGCAATCAAAGAAAGCATATTTTTGCTAGCAGTTGAATGATGTTAAGATATCCTTTCATGGTAGGTCGTTATACTTCGCATTTACATTTCTTTTATTACCTTTGGCAAGCGGAAAACTTTTCCCGCAATCAAAAAGTAATAAAACTGCACTTACGAGCACCGAAGATGTTAGTATCGTTTCATTAGATCAGGCGCTCATAGATACGACTAGCGGCATCTCTTGTTTTTAGGAGGAAAAATCAGCAATTTGACTTTCTAAATAGCGACAGTCTTTAAAACGCATTTTGCTGCCTAATTTCTAACAAGTTTTAAAGCCAGCCTCATTCATGCTCGTGAACACACTTGCGTATTTACTGTGCCCCTTCACTGATTTCTGTGGTTTTGGGTCACAATTGCCCATTGGTGTTATGCAGTGCCAAGTCAAGTGTGGACAAGTACATCAGTGCATCATGCATCAGCTGTGGTGCCTGTGCAAACTGCTGATCTCGATGAAGGTAAGGTAATAATGCGTCGTATGTAATTAGACGTTAGCTAGTTGATGGCATTTTTGTTCTTTCATCCATCATTTCATGCGATGCAACAGCGATATATTATAACCGTGGTTGCATAAAAGTGTTGTTTTACAGCGAAAGCTGTTATGAGATCATTTCACCGGCCGTTTTTGGCGCCGTAGTTGTCCGCCGCCGCCGCCGCCGCCGGTGTCCGTAACCAGTATCGCTCGAAATAAGAAAAAAAAACGAAATAAGAAAAAAAATTCCAGGATGGAACGAGGTTCGAACCTGGGCCCTCTGCGTGGGAGCCCAGTATTCAACCTCTGAGCCATGCCGGTTTTTCTTTTTTTTTCTTTATTGCCGGTTTATTAACGTCACATGTACATCAATAACAGACACCACTTCCTGTAATTTATTTTTTATTATTTTATTTCATTAATTTTTTTTCATCTTGACACATTCTTGTAGCAATGTGTATTATTTCTGAGCCATGCCGGTGCTTGAAACTGCTTTGCAAAAAGGTCCTATACAGGCTTCATGTCGGGATGGAACCACATTAGCAAATGCAATATAGCGTGGTAGAAGAGTAAAATAAGCACCAAGCGTCGCACAACGCGAGTTCTGTAACCACGCGTCACACAATGCGAATTGCGCAACGAGTAGGTTGTTGAATGCTTCCAACCCATTACAAAGGGCTCTGCCATAATTCTTCATCGTCATCAGGCACAGCATCAATAAAGTGCGCATAATGACTTACATGCGTTTAGCAGGTACCAACGCTCTCCGTATAATGACGAAAAATGGCACAGTGCCTGCTGCCCTACTTCTCAAAAATTACAATCATTTATAGCGTAGTGTGTTCCTCGCAAGTGCACTTGTATTAGTTGCCAAGGAAGCCCATAAGCGCATGATCCATTTCCTCGGGGTCTCGGTAAAGCTCTTCACCCCCCCGTCTCTCTCCCACGTCAACGTATGTTATACAGCATGACGGGAGAGGGAAATAGCGACTGCGCGTCAACCAATGCAAATTACATAACTGGTGGGCCGTTTAAAGCTTTCAACCCATTACAAAGAGCTGAGCCATAATTCTTCATCGTCATTAGTCGTCGCTTCAACAAAGTTAACATAATGCCTTGCAGACGTGTTGCTGGTGCCTCGCTTCTCCGCAGAATAAAGAATAATGGCTTAGAAGGTGCTTCCCAACTTCACAAAAATTGTGATTTATGGCGTAGTGGGTACCCTTCTAGTGTACTTGTATTGTAGCCCCAAGAGAGCTTACAACGGGCTTTAGAAACGCCACTCGTCCAGCTTTCGCTGTGACTGTGCTGCGGTTTCAGCGCAGGCCTGGCGTTTTTTGTTGGCGGCTTATTATTTATGTTGGATTGCTCAATGTTAATGTTATTACAGAGAAGTGAAGTTCATACAGCAGTCGTAATAAGGGATATAATTGTTGTTCATCCTCGGGATAGTATACACGAATTTGAATACATTTGCAGGTGACAAAACCTTCTGACACAAGAGCCAGGCGCAGTTATATCGAGCAACTGGCCAGGAGCTCACACCTTGCAGGGTCTCCAGCAACAGCAGCAGCACCACCGGCCTTGGTGTTGTTTACGGTGCCGTAACTGAGCATACACTTGTGTTTTTTATTCATTTTTTTTTGCGTTTCACTCCCATCTAAATATCACCGCCGCAGCCGAGCATTGACCCGCCGCAGCGAATTAATTTTTAACCATGCATTGGTTGCTACCATTCAAATATTCCCTGTGACTGTCATTCACCTGGTATTGAAGAAAATTCGTTTGCAATATTGTGCTGTTGCAATATTGTGCAGTATTGTGCAACCAAGTTTTAAGCGAAGTTTGCCTGCCACTTTATTCACTTAACGAATGAATCGTGAGTCTATTGTAAAACTGCTTTCCTTGTATGTGATTCTCATCAAATTGCGACCGTGCTGTGGTTTTCACTTGCAGCCGACATTCGAAACAGAGCTTCACTTTTAAGAAAAATTGGAAGTTTCATGGAGAAGTTCAACAAGGTCAAAGTCATACTCGGTCAGATGTGCAATGCCCGCATGTATTTCGTGGAGATCGATGAGTATTTCTGGGGAAATCATGCTAAGATTTTTCTCATAGGTGTAGTAAGTCTATGGTTAAAACACTATTAGAAAGCTTCATTAGCAACTTCTGAAAACACTTTCATATTTCTAACTTCTGTGACGCTGTCTACACAAAATTCGTCAAGGTGTATAACAGACTGAAAACGTCTGTTTACAGTTTTTGAGTATGGGCGAAAACACCAGGTGATCTAAGAACACAACGTCCCATGTATCCTCTGCTTTTCTTTTTTTTCCCGCCAGGATGACATGACAGCAGCCCGCCCATCGCCTGACCGCAGAATTAGGAGGGAGTACGACAACAAGGCGTTCTACTGCGATCAATTGCAAGAGAATGTGGAACTTTCGGTTGGCACACTTCTAGAGAAAGCCCTTATTTGGTGCTTGACGATGTACTATATTAAGGACCTCACATACCCAACTGTGTATGCTCAATACTTCGTCTTGTGCTGAGTATAATGAACCCAGTTGTTTCCCAGGTGTTTTAACGGCAGGAAGCTGCTGAAGACACATTGACAAGATCAAAGATATTCGTTAGGCACCAGAGTATATTTTTCCGAAAAAACATCGGATGGCGCGTTTATCGTTTCCTTCAGCGCTGAGCATTGCTTTTAGCGTTGTTTTGTATTTTTTTACAATAAATACTTATTTTTACACGTGAGCAGTACCTGTTTCTCGCATGCTTATACACGCTAGACACAGCAGGTACTGTTGAACTATGAAGCTGGTATGGTCCGTCAAGTCATTCTCAAATGATTCGGCTGAACGGTATACATTTATGGGGAACGCAGTGCGTCCATGCTTTAACCACCGCTACTAGAAAAAAAAAACGAGGCGAATTTTTGTACGCATGTCTAAACACACTGCATGCTTATAGTTTCCAAGATCAAGGTTAATGCTTGTGTGAGCGCTGACTGTGTCGGTCATCATCTTCACTTGTGCATACACATCATCGTAATCATCATCATTGTGTTGGATCGCCGGTGTTCGGTTTTTGGTTCGCGCGCCTTTGCTGTAAATACAACAATCGTTCCGTCGTACCTGACGTCGTCTCACAAGTGGTGGAGCGTGCTGTGATTCCCACGTCCGCTTGCTCTACCGGTCACCCCTGGAGCTCCGGTCTGGTCGACGACTGTGCTTGCCAACAACATCCATGGCAGAAAACGACGCACCTCCTACCGTCCCTGCCGCGCCCGCTCAGCCTGCTGGGCCACGGTATACCGTGAGTACATCCCAGCGAGACCCTCCAGTATTTTCCGGCCTTCGCGGTGAGGACGTAGAAGAATGGCTGGACAACTACGACAGAACCAGTGCTTGTAATTATTGGGACGAGGCACACAAGCTGCGCTATGTTCCCTTTTACCTCAAGGAGGTCGCGAAGACGTGGTACCATAACCACGAAAGTGACTTTCCCGATTGGTCAGCATTCACGGTGCAGCTGCGTCAGATCTTCGGCACATCTGCAGGACGCTCTGAGGTAGCGAAACAGAAGCTCGCTACTCGCATCCAAGGAACCGACGAATCGTACACGTCGTACATTGAAGACGTTCTGGCTCTCTGCCGCCGTGCTCAAAGTGACATGCCCGAGGCCGATCGCATTCGTCATGTACTGAGAGGCATCAACTCTATCGCCTTCAATGCTCTTGTCATCCAGAACCCAACTTCGGTTCAGGACATCATTACTACGTGCCAACGCCTGGACGCACTCCACTCAATGCGCCTTCCACACGCCTCCTGTGACTCTCGCCTTACTGGAGAACATGAACTGCGCGCCCTCATCCGCACCATCGTGAGAGAGGAACATCACGGCATTGTTCCTGGCAGCCCAGCTACTTCATCCGTCCGCTCTCCTCCTTCTAATCTGCGGGACATCATCAAGGATGAACTGGCGTTAATGACGAGCGTCGCACGTGCCCCGTCTCCTGCGGCTTTTCATGCGCCTTCATATGCCGAAGTCCTATCACGGCCTCCGGTACCAACTCCACCTGCGCCTGCGGACGTCGTATACGACCACTTGGCCGCGATGGCAGCCAAGGCACCAGCACAACAGCACTCCGCTCCTTGGCGCCCTGCACGCCCCATCTGTTTCTACTGTGGCATACGAGGCCATATCTCCCGCTTTTGCCGCCGGCGCCAGTAAGATGAACGACGAGGATATTCTTCCTACGAGAGAGATTTTACTCCGAGGTCCGATCCCTACGTTCCGGGACCCTACGATCGCATCAAGGCTCGCTGCTTCTGGCCTGGCCTTTCCACTAGTGTTTCCAAGTACGTCGAGTCCTGTTCGTCATGCCAGCACCGAAAACGTTCGACATCTCTTCCCGCCGGCCCTTTACAACCTCTGCCGTGCCCGTCCGCTCCCTTCGAGTTCGTGGGCATAGATTTATACGGACCTCTTCCGCTTACACCCGCCGGTCATCGCTGGATCGTTACTGCCGTAGATCACTTAACTCGCTACGCTGAGACGGCAGCTCTTCCTTCTGGTGCTGCCTCCGAAGTCGCCGACTTTGTCCTGCGTGCCATTATCTTACGCCACGGCGCCCCTCGAGTTCTCCTTAGTGACCGTGGCAAGACGTTTCTTTCTCATGTCCTCGCTGAAGTCCTACAGGCCTCTGACACCATCCATAAGACCACCTCGGCATATCACCCGCAGACAAATGGTCTCATCGAGCGTTTTCACCGAACTTTGTCCGACATGATCTCTATGTATGTTCAGCCCGATCACAAGAACTGGGACACAATACTGATGAACCACACAGCGCGAGTAAACAACGGGGACACAGGAAGGGAACACACACAGCGCTGACTTACAACAAAATTTATTGAAGCAACATTTCACATATATACAGGGGATCAGCCAACCACTGCGCATGTCATAGCAGATAACTTTCTAATCAACTTGGAAAAGCCGACCGGAGAAATTGCAATTTTTTATCTGATAAAAATATCGACGGCGAACTAACACATTTGTCACCCAACCTTTGAATCATCTCTGCTTCAATTATTTCACGGACATATTTATTTCTATGTTTACAAACCACGTCAGCTTCCTGAAAGACTGGTTTGCACGTGCAGTCATTACAGTGCAGAGCGAGAAGGCCTCCCTGTCCTTTCGTGACATTGCTGGCATGCTCACGGAACCTTTCATTGATACATCGGCCCGTTTGGCCGATGTAATGTTTACCACAACTTAGCGGTATAGAATAAACTACGCCTACTGCGCAGTCTTGAAAAGGCGCTCGGTGTTTCTTTGCGCAAGAAACTTCTTCATCGATAGCTCTGTCTGGTTGAGTTAACCTACACAAAGAGGCCAACTTAAGCGGCGCAGAGAATACAGTTGGATTCGTTTGAGATTGTGTGCCACCTTATGAATGTAAGGGATGACCACTTTCTTCTTCGTGTTAATTGGTCGCGCCTCAGGTGGTCGCACCAGTTTTTTGAGCAGACCTTCAGCTACTGAAATTTGCAAATGCATCGGATAGCCCGCTAGAGATAAGCGCTCAGATTGGAGCTGCACTGCTTCTATCATTAGAGGCACATGACTTTGACACAGCATTTCTGAAACAAAAACAAGCCACACTTCTTTTCACCAATTTGGAGTGAGCTGACTGAAAAGGCAGTAGCGGTTTACCGGCCCTAGGATCATACCGCCAACATACGTGCTCAGCACCAAAATTCAACAACAAATCAAGAAAGCGCAGTTTTCCATCAACCGGAAGTTCATGGGTAATGTTTAAAGGATTGAAGCAATCCCGAGTCATATGAAGAATGTCAGCAACATCTGATTCAAGTGAGGCGCAGTTAGACTGAAATAAAATCAAGTAGTCGTCTACAAATCTAAAAACTTTTTTAACAGAGCTCTGTTCAATCCTTCTGGACAGGTCGTTGTCAACGTTTCCTAAAAATAAATCACTTAACACTGGTGCTATGGCCGACCCAATACACACGCCTTGCTTTTGCAAGTACGCTTGTCCATTCCAAATTACATAGACTTTAAACACAAAGATAAAAGTTCTAAAAATCCGCTAACATGGATGCCAGTCTCATTTTGGAAAGGAATGCTTCCATATTTGTCAATAGCTGCCTCAACGCTACGCATTAAACCGGCCTGTGGAAATGAATAGTATGAGTCTTTCACGTCAATTGAAAAAGCACTGATGTTTCTTAAAGCCTGGTCTTCCAAAAACCCGACAACCTCATCAGAGTTCTTGAGGGCAAAAGGGTCATTACAAGGCAGCTTGTTCAAGCATTCTTTTAAAAACTATGAGACTGCCTTTGCCAAGACTCACTTTCCGAAATGATGACCCTTAATGGCCAGTCAATTTTGTGCGTTTTAGCACTGAAGAACACACCCAGGTGGTCCCTTTTGCTAGTACTGATAGCTTTTGCCAAACCAGTAAGGTTCATAGCATTGCACAACTTTTTCGCTTGCATTCGCAACTTTTTCAGTGACACATCGTCATGGCCATCAAAAACAGCCAAAAGGGCCTTATTGGCCTTTTCTTTGAAGGACCTATGCGTTAGCACACAAAAACCGCCTTCTTTGTTTGCGGCGAGTGCACACAGGGATTTATCGACCAATAATGAGGCAACATTTCTTACATTTAGAACAGATTTCATGCCGCTACAACGATTCAGGACAGCCACGCCTTCGGCAACACAACGTTCTTTTTCACTATCGGGAGCCTGCTGAGCAATGTCACGTACCATAGCAAGAAGTTCCGGTGGGGATTTCTTTGGTTGCACCGCAAACTTGGGTCCCAGCGAGAGAACTTGCTCGACTTTGGACGGTAATTCCACGTCAGACATTGTGTGCACTTTGCCAGGAATTGCTCCCTGGTGCTGCTTGCCTTCCTGCAAACTCCTCAGCTGAATGAGCTGGTGCCCCCAGATGAATTCAGTCGTCTGGTCGGCAAGACGAAGGTAATCTGCGAGCTGTCTCATGGCGGTTGACGGACTCGTTGACTGGTGAACGTGCGCACTGAGGTAGATCCTGTAGAAGCGGGCCTGCCGGCGCCATTCACTCCGAAGGATTTTCATTACCTGAAGGCCGTGGCTGAAGGAAGGCACAAAGCCACCGAACAGCTGTAGAACTTCTGGTAGAAGCCTTCTGATGCGGATATAGTAGGAGAGTGATCTTGCCCGACATGCCGCAATGGCGATTTGGCTGATGATGACAGAAGGGGGAGGGAAACACTTAAAAGGGCCCGATGTACAAGAAATGAAATTTGCAATAGAGTGAACTTGGGCGTGTTGGTTAAGCATGATGAACCACACAGCGCGAGTAAACAACGGGGACACAGGAAGGGAACACACACAGCGCTGACTTACAACAAAATTTATTGAAGCAACATTTCACATATATACAGGGGATCAGCCAACCACTGCGCATGTCATAGCAGATAACTTTCTAATCAACTTGGAAAAGCCGACCGGAGACATTGCAATTCTTTATCTGATAAAAATATCGACGGCGAACTAACACATTTGTCACCCAACCTTTGAATCATCTCTGCTTCAATTATTTCACGGACATATTTATTTCTATGTTTACAAACCACGTCATCTTCCTGAAAGACTGGTTTGCACGTGCAGTCATTACAGTGCAGAGCGAGAAGGCCTCCCTGTCCTTTCGTGACATTGCTGGCATGCTCACGGAACCTTTCATTGATACATCGGCCCGTTTGGCCGATGTAATGTTTACCACAACTTAGCGGTATAGAATAAACTACGCCTACTGCGCAGTCTTGAAAAGGCGCTCGGTGTTTCTTTGCGCAAGAAACTTCTTCATCGATAGCTCTGTCTGGTTGAGTTAACCTACACAAAGAGGCCAACTTAAGCGGCGCAGAGAATACAGTTGGAACATGTGACTTCTGAGCGATTCGTTTGAGATTGTGTGCCACCTTATGAATGTAAGGGATGACCACTTTCTTCTTCGTGTTAATTGGTCGCGCCTCAGGTGGTCGCACCAGTTTTTTGAGCAGACCTTCAGCTACTGAAATTTGCGAATGCATCGGATAGCCCGCTAGAGATAAGCGCTCAGATTGGAGCTGCACTGCTTCTATCATTAGAGGCACATGACTTTGACACAGCATTTCTGAAACAAAAACAAGCCACACTTCTTTTCACCAATTTGGAGTGAGCTGACTGAAAAGGCAGTAGCGGTTTACCGGCCCTAGGATCATACCGCCAACATACGTGCTCAGCACCAAAATTCAACAACAAATCAAGAAAGCGCAGTTTTCCATCAACCGGAAGTTCATGGGTAATGTTTAAAGGATTGAAGCAATCCCGAGTCATATGAAGAATGTCAGCAACATATGATTCAAGTGAGGCGCAGTTAGACTGAAATAAAATCAAGTAGTCGTCTACAAATCTAAAAACTTTTTTAACAGAGCTCTGTTCAGTCCTTCTGGACAGGTCGTTGTCAACGTTTCCTAAAAATAAATCACTTAACACTGGTGCTATGGCCGACCCAATACACACGCCTTGCTTTTGCAAGTACGCTTGTCCATTCCAAATTACATAGGTAGACTTTAAATACAAAGATAAAAGTTCTAAAAATCCGCTAACATGGATGCCAGTGTCATTTTGGAAAGGAATGCTTCCATATTTGTCAATAGCTGCCTCAACGCTACGCATTAAACCGGCCTGTGGAAGTGAATAGTATAAGTCTTTCACGTCAATTGAAAAAGCACTGATGTTTCTTAAAGCCTGGTCTTCCAAAAACCCGACAACCTCATCAGAGTTCTTGAGGGCAAAAGGGTCATTACAAGGCAGCTTATTCAAGCATTCTTTTAAAAACAATGAGACTGCCTTTTGGCAAGACTCACTTTCCGAAATGATGACCCTTAATGGCCAGTCAATTTTGTGCGTTTTAGCACTGAAGAACACACCCAGGTGGTCCCTTTTGCTACTACTGATAGCTTTTGCCAAACCTGCCAGCGCTGTCAAACCTGCCAGCGCTGGCAACCTGCCAGCGCTGCCAACCTGCCAGCGCTGCCAGCTTTTGCCAGCGCTGTGTGGTTCATCATGCTTAACCAACACGCCCAAGTTCACTCTATTACACAATACTGCCTTTCGTCACGTTTGCCTACAATACGGCCATACAGCGCACTACAAGCTACAGCCCGTTTTTCCTCGTGTATGACCGTGCACCGTCTTTTGTTCTGGACACCACCTTCTTCTCCGCGCCCTCTGTCCCATCAGCGTCCCTTCCAGAAGAGTTCGCTGCCCGCGTCGTCCGCTGCCGTGAAATTGCCCGCGCCAACACCTCTGCCATTCAGGCCAAGAGGAAAGTTCGCTGTGATGAGACACGTAGAGTTGTGTCTTTCCACCCAGGCGACGAAGTGCTCCTCTGGACACCTGTTCGCACACCGGGGCTCTGTGAAAAATTCGTTCACAGATACCTGGGCCCTTACACCGTGCTTGAACGAACGTCTGCGGTGAATTACCGCGTCGCTCCTGTTAGTTCGGCTTCGGACCGCCGTCGTCGCGGTACCGAGATCACCCATGTGTCTCGCCTGAAGCCCTATATCCGGCGTTCTTACTAAAGGGACGTCTTGCTGACCGCTTTCGTGAAGGGGGAAAATAGTGTGAGCGCTGACTGTGTCGGTCATCATCTTCACTTGTACATACACATCATCGTAATCATCATCATTGTGTTGGATCGCCGGTGTTCGGTTTTTGGTTCGCGCGCCTTTGCTGTAAATACAACAATCGTTCCGTCGTACCTGACGTCGTCTCACACTTGATCTAGGTACCCATCAAGGGGGAAATGAGCGCAAAAACGCTCCTATATGGGATGTAATCGGTTCACGTTAAAAATTCCACGTGGTTAAAATTAGGCAGTATTAGCATATGGTACCCAGAGCTTCGTGTGCACAATTTCTTGTGTTTGTTGCCACTGCGCGTCTGTCAAAGAATAGACACTTGTGTACGCACGTTACTTTCCGAATGCAGTATAGCATGCGTGCTCAGCCGTAGCAACGTCTGCGCACACAATTCTAAAACTCTGTTAGCCAACAATCAACCACTACACGGCGTGCCACTTGACGTCAAGGGAGTCCGCATTAGGGATACCGCAACCTAACTGCTTTCTTCCTTCTTGTGCATGCCACAAATACACAAAAATAGTAATGAAGACGCTGGATAGGATCAATGGGGGATTAGTGAAGAGACCTTCGTCCACAAGTGGACATAAAATAGGCTAGTAATGATGAAAAACAAAATGCTTCCTTGGACAAAATGCTCGAATCGTTTGCCGTGAAATGTATATATCTAATTTAATGCTCTACTATTAGTAACGGCATGCTGTCGAAATCAAATGCAGGCAGTAGAGCTTCCATGAGGTGCTCTAGATTTCGCAAAACCATTCACTCTTTTCTCCTAAATCCGCGGTAGGCATTGTCTAAGTGTGGAAAACATTATTTGCATAATTAAATTACCATCCTCTGGAACGTACATATGTGCCAGCGCAAAGTGCGCACGCCTGTGGGTGTACGTCGTAATAACATCGCCGCATTGGCTAAAAAAGTTCAGAATTCCTTTAACACCCTCATGTTTGACAAATGGTTACTCTACGTTAACTTTCTTACGATAATATACCATAATTTATGAGTTTCAGTTCCTCGCAACGACTGCCACACTGAGGCGCAACCGCTTTGTATGTGCGCAATAAAAAAATCTGCGCAAACTCTGCAACACTAGAACCTATTACTCGATGGTGTCAAATTCTTTTTCCATTAATGCACCACTCTACTATGTTCTGAATTTCTGCTGTACGCAACGCCTCTCAGTAATCCGCACATAAAAAATTAAGTGCGTGTATACAAAACACTTCAAAAGGCTATCCCATGCACTCTAGCACAACAAACTAACATTCCCCAGTCGCGTGTGCATGCAAATGCAGCTGTGTGGATGTAGCTCGTAAATGTTTGCGTGTTCAGCCGTTTTAATCACGGCGAGATTTGACAAAAATTTATCAAAAGGTGAGACTTGTACACAGGCACTGGATGCCCATGAAAGCGCCTTTCGCACCAATACTATACTTAGTACATTGCATGGACTCGGGCTTCCAGAAAATGTTTCCGTAAACTTATGTGAAAAATATAGCATCATCCAGTGTGATTTTAGCGCAATCTCGGCTTTGAGACGAGTATGAGGTGATTTAAATAGCGCGGCGGGACCGCTATATGAGCGTGAATCTAGAAGTTCTCAAAAATATAGCCACTGATGGAGTCGTAACAGAACGCCACAAATATTTCTGCGAGAAGTGCTGCCGGATATAAGATCCAGTCCATGTTAGCATCATATTCCTGCCTGCGCACTGCGCGCCTGAGAACGGCGAACGGCGAGCCGCGTCTACAGCGTGCACAGCCCAATATTCACGAGTCACGTACGTCGCGCGAGTGGCGTCCAACATAAACGGCATTTCCTCCGGGGCGCAGTCCGCCGAGCGACCGCGTAGCTGCATGCATTCAGCGCCAGCTCCTCGCTTCCATGGTCGATGCAAGTGTCGGCCACATTTTTCATTGAAGCTAAAATGATGCCTACTGGTATAGTGTCATTCATTTGAGGGGAAACGACGTGCGCTATCCAACGTTTAGAGCCAAGAGGAGTTGCTTTACAAGTGAAGTTCATCTGCAGTGCGTGCACGGCGTACCGCACCTGCTCGGGCGTGTTCGCATATTGTATATATGGCTGACAATACCACGATTATCAGAGCATGTTCATCTCAGTGTGTAATTATTACGGGGAGAGGGTCGAGCCAACGACGGTAACAGGTAAAACATCCTGGCATATGAGCGTGAGCGGTTTGTTCTGAACACGGTCGACTACGGCTTCGAAATAAACTGAATAGGCTTAGTGACGATATCGGCTACCGGCGTGGTAACCGCCGGCGGTGAAGCGGCCAGCGACGTTACTGAGAACACGGCGATTATCCGTCGGTAATCGGCTACGTCGCTGTGCGGTTGCCGTGGATGGATTTCGAGCACAGGTCCCACGGCAAGCGAATCTTGACGTTGAAAACTCGTTCAGTCCACGAAAGGCAACATGCTGACGGCCAACATGAATAGAACTCGGATATTATGCACGCCAAAATTCTTTAAATGCCACTGAGGCGCCAGTGCCAAATGTATGCGGAACGGTTTTATCTCCTTTACCAAGCACGCAAATTCGCTTGAAGCAAGCTCCCAGCGATAACGTGAGTGACGCCGTATATGGTTTCACGAATGTCACTTAAAAATTTTCTCCTTACGTATAAATGAACGCTACATGCATAATAACGACCTCCACTGCACTAATACGCCAGAGCGTGTAGCGACACATTGGTGCATATAAACCCCGTTCTTTTGCCACTGTGGCCGCGGTGTGATGTGGTGTAGTGGCTAGCGTACGCGCTTGCTGATCGAGTGTTCGCGAGTTCGGATCCGCGAGTGTTAATTGTGAATTTTTCTGTGGTTTACTTCTGATTGTAATATGTATGTATAGATTATGTATGTCATAAAACATGTGTCTAAGTCTCCAAATACCCAGAATAGAGCTTAAAAGGTGACCTAAAATCAATTTTTTTTCGCCGCTTCGTACACCGCCTATAGCTAGGACGCGCCGCAGCTGGGACGCACCGTAGGTAGGACTCCCCGTAGCCAGGACACCCGGTCACGTGGAACGAGCATATGTCTATAGGCGGCCTTCAACTAGCCGGGATTCGAGACGAAAAATCTCCGGCCTATATTGAGTCCCGCCTATGAGATGAGCCGCTGAGAAAGCTACTACGCCGAGAAACGGCTACGGGCGGCGCCGCTTACAGGCTGTGCCGGCTAAATAAACAGTGTATAGGCGTTAGATTTTTCGTCTCGTTTCCGGGCTATAGACTGCCACTTTAAGCAGGACTTGATTAAGAGTGAAGGGATGCATCAAGTGTCGCAATTAGGATTTTACTGCTACGTCTAGTGCGTTTTCTCGCTCATCGCGTCTTTCGCATATGTTGCCAACCGCTCACTATTATAGCAAACTCACACTTGCCACTTGCGAAATCGTGCGATCAGGTTGGTCGAAAATGTTCCAGCAGACCGAAGTCGCAAAGCGACCGGTCCCATACGGCCGCGCACAGTCGCGTTCAGTCAAAAAGCGACCGATATATCGGATCACTCGTTCGCTCCTCGATTCTGCAGCTGCGGGACTGCACACTCTACCAGGGAGCCAGACGAGTCGTTTTTCTACATACAGTACCATTTGGGAAGGGGGGCGGTAAGGGGGGGGGGGAGGCGTAAATATATAGCTGTCCTTGTTATTCCTGTCCGGTTAGACGTTACGTTCGCACTTATTTACAATGTTGTACGATTTGCTGATCTTTGAGAGAGCGTCTGCTATCTCGGTCTGGAAAATTCTGGAGTCGAAGAATTAATTCAGCCAATGTGCACTCACAGATGTAGAGGGAGTAATGCAAGAGCAGAGAAACTCTATTACTCTCGCCAGAGTTCTTTAAAGGGACACTAAAGAGCGAAACCATTTTTCTCATATTAGTAAAGTACTCTTTCACGATACCAAAAACACCACGCTTGCTGCGAGAAGACGCTTAGTAAGCGAGAAAACGCGCAGAAACAAAATGTGGGTGGCGACGCCACCTTGAAGTTTCCGCCCCATTCACCGTGACGTCATATCTTTTCACGGCGCCTACAAGGGACTACCTAGTTCCTAATCGGTAAAAATGAAGTACATTGACCTCTGAGGGGGACACAGACTTAACATACCAAGTTTGGGGTAATTTTGTTGAGCCAATGGCGCCAAAATACGATAAATACACTTTGAAATCCGTGACGTCACGCGGGGTGATTTCGGCGCGAAATTTAAAAATGATGTTTTGAACTTCATTTTCTCCTCTATTAATAAGCCTGTGATGGCGAAATTAACGACATTAGAGTCCTTAGAGCACAAATGATGGATCTAGGCCGATTCATTGTTTCTCTTTAGTGTTCCTTTAACTGCGTTGGGGAGTAGTGCACAGTTATCCGCAGAACTTGCTCTTTCCTTGAAGGCAGAGTAAAAGAGACTGCGAACTCTCTGCTACTGAGATGGAGTTCCCAATCCACAGAACACTCGCGCCGACGTAGCGTGAGCAGGGTCGGGATCTCCTTCTTGAGCGCGAGCTTCTGGCCGACGCAGAGCGATGTATAACTGTCTCTTAACCATAATCCTCCCAGCGTAGATGCCACAGATATCACTTCAATGTGCAAGTTAATAGGATAGCTTTCAGTGATAGCAAAATAAATTTTTGTGATCTTCCACATTTGGTTTCTGAAACGCAACCGAGGCAGCTTCGAAGCCTCGAACAGCGGCAACTTGTAACTTATCGGCAAAACTTAGTTTACGACACCAACTAATTGCCAGTGGAATGAGGTAGACAGTAAAATAATTATTGGAATAAATATAAAAAAACAAAAAAAGCCGTCAAAAAGAACTTCTGCAAGGAGGAATCGAACCTGTCACCTTCACACTCTCAGCCGAGTTCTTTACCACTATACGCCACGCTCCTTTTGTTTTTTTGTTAAGTACAGTGCTTAAATTTCCAACATTAATATGGAAGTTGAGTTTATTTACCACGTACAGTTGTACAGTAAGTGGCAGGGACTTTCTGCAAATGTTTCACGTACAATAGATATTCCATGCGAAGGTACCCATCCAACACATCCCAACACATCGATCTTACCGCAAAAAGACTAGTCAATACAGAGCTCACCGTTCGGCTTCATCTTTACGGGTCGCATACTGAAGATAGGCGCAATCTTCCTTTCCTAATAAGATCCGCGCCTTCGTAACACACAGACGGCTGCCGACCACGAATGCCATTGAATAACCTGTATTTTCTTGCGCAGTCGATGATATACCAGTACTGCGGCCGCGTCAGTGTACTGATTTGCATCTCTATCGATAGCTGCAACTACATAACCGATCAGCAAAAACCAAATTGAACGGCAAGAAAGTATGCCATTATGTTAGTTCAACAAGGCGTACTAATTGACAAGTCTGTGTCAGCGAAGTGCGGGCGAGTGCGCCCGGCGACTTTCGGTGGCTGCCAGGGTGCGTCTGCTGAAAGCGCGCCGCAACGATGTCCATCACTTCTTGTAGGGACACCGCACGCAAGAAAAAGTGGTACATTCAGGTTAACCGATACCAAAGCTCTACTGTACACTCATTCTTATTCGTCGGAATTGCGTATCCTTAAACCCAGAAGCGCCCACAGCATGTACACAAGGACTCGGCCGCTGCGCTAAGCCTACCTTCGCTGAGAGTCGTACTGGTCACACTGAGTGCGGCCGATCTCGGCGCAAGTGGCTCGGGAAGGTGAAGGATGCGCATTTTAACGTCGAAAGCTTTTCACTGCTACAATAAAATGTAGCCGATGTAAGCGAAAGTGCGAGAATCGCCAGAGATCCGTTTGCGTTGTGGTTATGTCGACCGGCGTTGTTTTAGATGCGAAGTATCTTATGACGGAGTTCAATCCGGTGGTGGTGGTGGTGGTGGTGGTGTGCGGCGTGACCACTCTTACTGCGCATGCGCATACCCTCTGCCACTCACCCTCTCCCCTCCCCCTCTCCACTTCCCCTCTCCCCTCTCCACTTTCCCTTCGCCCCCTCTCCACTTCCCCTCACCTCTCCCCCTTTCCACTCTTCCTCTGAAACGCGGGCTAGACATGCCGAAATTCTCCTGCGCAACGCCGCGATGAGCACCAGCGCTCGCGCGTCCCCTCCGCATCTCTCTCCTCTCCTACGCTGCCCCCCTCACGCACGCCTGGCGACCCATATTGGCCGACCGCGTTCCCCGCTCGCCCTGTGAGAATTAATGGCCAGGCTAGAGGGAAGACAAGACGCACGTAGCGTTGCTCTTCGCATTCCACGACGCGAGGTCGGTAGCATGCCCAAAGAACGCCAACGGAACGCGATCGTGCAAGTGCTCCGGCTTCGCATCGCCTCATGGTCCCCTTTAGTGGGAAATGGTGCAATTTTTTTCCAGCGTGCGTACAGGCGTCCATTGTTTTAACCTGAACGCGCGATCATCGACCGGCGAGTTGATAAGCGCCGTACAACGGAGCGCAGCGGCGAAATGAACGAGAATACGCGCATGCGCGCTATAAGCAGTCCTGCGCAGCTGTCGTCTCCTAGGCTTTTCCGGGAATCGGAGATGAGCCCCGCTTCTTTCGAGCACCGCTATGTTTATCCTTTTTTTTCCTTGTCTAAACACTACCATCAAGGTATAAAGAAAATGTCAAGTGGTCGTGCTTCAGATGGATGGGATGCGATTAGACCCGCTAATTATACTACGTGCGTATCAGCATTCTTAAAGCGGTGCTGTGACGCATTTCGTCATGCCCTGCGGAGTCGACAAGAAACTGTCATCAGCAGAGGCCGGCGCGCGCCCAGGATCTCTTCGTCCTCTTTATCACGGTCTTACTCGGTCTTCATGCTTATTCAAGCCAATTAATACAAGCCGTGAGTGAGTGTACTTTTATTTATAAGTTCGTGACGCTAATTAATAAGTAAGGCAAGAGGAGTAGCCGGAGCCATGTATAGGCACCAACCTCTCCTTAAACCCATTTAATAAAAAAAAAAGACAAGCTATTCTACGAACAAGCTAGTTAAGACTAAATAAAGGCATTGTAATTACGGCTTTGCTAACAAATTGAGTGTTAATTAAGATCTTGCAAATTAACATCATGATAATTAAAATTATACGATATAAGGACATATTATTTAAGGTTGTGTTAATTTCGAACCTCTTTAATTATTGCGGTTCCAATTATGATCGTGCTAAACAAGAGTGATAATTATGCCTTGCTTATTAACATGATCTTCAATAACATGACCCTAACTGACACCGTCCTGAAAAACACGGTCTTAATTAGTAGACTATTAATTACCATGATCATAATTAGATGGGACCTAATTAGTAAGCGCTTAATTATATATCCAGTTAGCTTGGTCTAAATTCGGAAGGCATCAATTAGCGTGATTATGACATGGCGGGGCTTCATTAGCTTGATCTTAGCATAGCTTGGTTTGATTGGCTTGACCATGCATGAACACTGACTAAGAAAATGAAGAAAACCAAGAGAGCCAGAGAGCGAGCTAGCCGCATGGTGTAATTAAATAAAAGCTTAACAGTAGCGCTGTAAAAATGCCGATACGCACGTGTATAATCAGCGTGTCCAATCATATCCTACTCATCTCAAGTGCGACCACGTGACCTTTTCTTTAGAACTTGATGGCAGCGTTCAGCAAAAAAATGATGGTTGATTCCTCCGTCATAGGAATCGGTATTACGCGAAAGGGAAGCTTGCCGGCACAGAAGTAGTTTATTGTTTATAGTTCATTGGTATATGAGAGCTTGTAGAATTTCAACTGTTGTTTGGCATATATAGCACTGCTTGATGTGGACGCATCTCAATCACGTTGACGTCTAGTGGCACATCTCCGTACCGACAACAAGCGCCCGTGATCATGATTTAACCCTTGCGGTAGCTGAAGTTCTTAACATATACGTGGACACCGTATATGGTGAAGCCCGCGCAAAGATGGCATCGACAAGCACATAATAAGCACTGATACTCGATATGCACTCCTTCAAAGCGTCGGGAAATGCGAAGAGAAACGCTACGCGTGTCGTGTCTTCCCTTTAGCCTGGCTGTTACTTCTCACAGGGCGAGTGGGGGACGCGGTGCGACAGCCAGGCGAGCGTCAGAGAGCTATTTTTCGATATGAATGGATGCTATAAACGAGGCTTGACCTAAAGCTGCCACCTCACAGTGTGTTAAAGCGTTGACGAAATTAAATTGTATTGGAAACGCGCTGAATGGGAGTAGCAACGGCATGTTTTTTTTTCGAGCCTGGTGGAACAGATGACACCGCCACGTTATGAAGGGGACGCTCATAGCATCCATTCATCCAAGAGCACTTTGAGAGGCAAATGTGAAAGATAAGAGGAGCCTTCATGTAGCCTCCGCATTGTGTTTGGCGGTAGCTCAGTGGATTAAGCGCCCGCCAGCCATTGTCACGGACCGAGAGGTCACGGGTTCGACTCCCGTCAACGAACTTTTCCTTATATTTTCTCTTTGCCATTTGATGGCATTTATTTTGTTGACGTACTTCCATGACGGAAATACGTCATGAAAGTCTTGGTGGACCCTGGCCTAAAACACTTTCTTGTTAAAAAAAGGATGATGGAAAGGAAAAAAAAAGGATGATAGCGTTGCTCAAAAGAAGCGGGGGTGGTGTCTGTTGTGTTGGCTGGTGCGCCATTGATAAGAGCACTCTGCGAAGTGCGCATGCGCCACTAGGTGTTAAAAGCAAAGTGCCGCTTGCTATCGGCGCTCTTTCTTGCCCGAGCCATGAACCCACAAGTATGGGTAAATAAACGTCGTTCACCCGGAACTTGTCTGGTCCTTTCGGCACGTCTGCTGCCGAACGTAACAGTGTCCGCTTTCCAGAAAAGCCTAGCAGACGACAGCTGCCCAGGACTGCTCAGAGCGCGCATGCGCGTATTCTCGTTCATTTCACCGCTGCGCTCCGTTGTACGGCGCTTGTCAACTCGCCTGTCGAAGCTCGCGCGTTCAGCTTCAAAAGATAGGCGGCATGCCGCGGCACCGCATGTCGCAACGGGACGCCAGATCGTAACGTCAAGTATTCATCAGACAGCGCTGGTAAAAGATCGTCGCAAGTGTATTTGTTATGCTCTGGCTGTGCCCTGCCAAAGCGGGTACAGACTTTTCTGACCATTTCTCATGGGACTCAGCGCTTCGAAGCACAGAGCTCATAGCTCAGCTCAAGGCTGCCCAGAAGGCCCGAGCCGTCGCGAAGGACTCCGTCCACCGGCCATGACCTGGGTGGAGCCGCCGGATTCATTGGCGGGGCCTTCAGCACCGCTTTCTTTCTCCTCAGGACATATATAAAGTTCATACTCCCTCACTCACTTGTTAGCGCGTGGCTACAACTCTCAGACTTGGACATGAGCGGCTGTACTGCATGGCGCCGATATGATAGTCCCAGCTAATATTTGGAATTTACTGATAAAACGGCGTCGCATATAATGCAATTTTATATGAAAAGGTTGATGTGCCAACAGTATCCCTAAGGATCATCAGATAGTTTACGTATTCCGTGTATATCTGCTATTTAAATAAGCGCAGTAGAGCTGCTGCCACCGTCACTTGAAGGAGGCCAAAATACCATGGATATACATACCGGTTACCACGCGTATGGTTGTCTGTAGCGCCAGCAGTATATAATCAGTGTTGTGTTGTGTATAACTGAGTGTGCACGTATGAGAAATAGCAGACAATAATGCCAAAGAAAGTACAGGGGATGTTATTCGTTGTAGTTACAATAAAGTGTGAAGAAAGTAAACTGGACGAAAAAAGAACTTGCCGCCCGCAGGGACCGAACCTGCGACCTTCGAATAACACGTCCGATTCTCTACCCCTGAGCTACGGCGGCTGTCATTCTCCCGTCCAATTTATGGGGTATACATCTGCATTTAAACCTAGGAGTGTTAGTCAGCGCCAGTCCCAGCCATGGCGGCGAGTGTGGAACACTCTTTCTTCTGCCTGGTGGCGTCACGTAGCACGTGATCTTTTTACGAGCTGGCAGCTGACCAATAATTTCTCGCATACTACCTGAAGGCATCAAGTCTGCCAGAGCGAGAGCCTCGCTATGAATGAAGGAAATACGATTACTTTTAACGGCGCGTTTCTTAGTTAGACACAATATTAATGAGAAATAGCAGACAATAATGCCAAAGAAAGTACAGGGGATGTTATTCATTGTAGTTAGGATAAAATGCGAAGAAAGTAAAGTGGACGAAAAGATAAATTGCCGCCGGCAGGGACCGAACCTGCGACCTTCGAATAACGCGTCCGATGCTCTACCACTGAGCTACGGCGGCGGTCATCCTCCCGTCCACTTTATGGGGTATATATGTGCATTTAAACCTAGGAGTATTAGTCAGCGCCAGTCCCAGCCAAGGCGGCGAGTGTGGAACACTCTTTTTAGGGGCGAAGCTCCTTAAGGCGGCACCCGTTCGTCCCTCGTCGTGGTCGTAGTAGTGAGTAACAAGTCTTACGCTTTGACCTCCAAGGTGGTGCCGGTGGGAGATTTCTCCTGTGCGTTGTTGAACAATAAAAAGTTCGCAGCGTGCGCGTTAACTAAAAGCCGAATTCTTCTGTCTCTCATTCCCCATTAGCAGCCATTGGCATGTTCCAGTAGGAAACGTTAGTAGAAGTAGAAGTGTAAGTGTTAGCTAAAAGCCGACTTCTTCTGTCTCTCATTGCCATTAGCAGCCATTGTTTACCTCCAAGGTAGTGCCTGGTGAGATTTCTCCTGTGCGTGATTAAACAATAAAAATTTTGTTCAAAACGCCGTTGATTGATGAAATAAACCAATGAAAGACGCCAGATGTTTTGTAAAAGCAGAACGAAAGAACGCCAGATGTTTTTCTTAAAGTGTAGTAGTTGTATTTAGCCACCTCGCCCGATCGTCAACGGGCGAGGTGGACCGGCAACGGCGCGAGGACCCTGCCGTACGAGAGTTAAATCACACTAAAAGACATACTTTGCGGGCGATACACTCTAGTGAGCTTTCAACTTTTCGTCTTAATGTACATGATAAAGAAATTATTTCTACGAAAAACGCAAGGCACACCTTGAGCAATATGTTTGGTTTTGGGACGCTAAATGGAATCATGAGGCGATGCGAAGCCGGAGCACTTGCACGATCGCGTTCCGTTGGCTTTCGTTGGGCATGCTACCGACCTCGCGTCGTGGAACGCGCGTCCTGTCTTCCCTCTAGCCTTGCCTTTAATTCGCACAGGGCGAGCGGGGAATGCGGTCGCTCTTGGCGCTCTTTCGCTCGGGAGCGGACTTCTTCCTTGCATTTCACCGATCACAAGTGATAATGAAGGGACCACGTAAACCAACAGTACAATAAATGTTTGATGTTTAATATATACACGATGTTTCACACTCTTTATATTATGTACTGGGCGCATTTCACGGAAGAGTTTCACGGTTTACAGATGATTCCCTCCGTAGCTTCGCCCCACTCATCATCATTCACCCCGTGGATATGCTGTGATTTTTTTCTGCCTGCGTGTGTGAGTTTTGTGTATATGAGGTAAGCTTCAGACATTCTCAGCAAGGTTCACTGTTACACTACAAAAAACCCACGACGGTTTTATTTATTTTTATTTTTTTAGGCGTTAGTCCTAGTAGCAAGAGTGATTCTGCTCTTGGAAGGAGTTCACGCAATCCAGCCCAACCAGCATCGCAAAACTCTGTGAGGGAGTAGCGTACTTGCAGCCGAGAGTGTATGTACTCCATTTCAGAAGCGTGACTTTACTCTGGCGAGGGATCTTGTTCACTCTCGATCAGCCAGCCTACCAGAACTCTGTCGAGAGAGCGTGCCTACTCTGTGCAGCAGAGAGTTCCCAGCAGTCCTTAAAAGGGAGTGAAATATGGGACAAGCGTTTACTCTCTCAAAGAGAGTTGCTAGCACTCTCTTGCCGCTGTGAGTGTACGTTTTGTTTCTCCTTCTCATTTTTTGCCTGAACAGTCATCAATTTAGCCGACAGCTTCAGCTGTACCAAGTGCGATTATACTATTAACACAACAAAATTGCAATCAACCATGGTAAAGGCATTCAGGTGCGCTCGCAATATGCAAATTACACAGGTGCCCGCTTCGTGCAGAGAGAATGAGATCGATGAAAGGTAATTCAACATCCGGGTTCGGCGGAGTTAAAACGAGGACGTCATTAGTTGGGACACGACTTTTCTAAATGAAGCCCTCTGCAAGTATAAATCGATGTGCTATCTTTGGTTCGGCTTTTCCTCCTGTGACCGCATTATATTATTGCAATTTTATTTTTACAATGTGCATATCCGCACTTTCTGTAATTACAGCTTACGGAACCACGTACTCGTTTTGGAGGGGCTGTGCTTTGCAGCATTAGAAATCGTGTTGTCGATGGGCAGCGCTTCTCATTTGAGAGGCGAGAGAATTACACACAGAAAAAGAAATATTCTTTCGCATGCCGTCACGTGATTAGCCACATCGTAAAAATTACACCTGATCACTTGAGAGCGTGAGTTCTCACGTGTGCAAGTCTGAGTAAGTTCTCATGAAGGAAACCACACTGTAATTTGCGACCGCTAACAGCTGCCTAATTGTAGCCGTACAACAAAATGACTGCCTATCTGGGTAGAACCAGTGACAGCGCATGCAGCACAGGAATCGCGCGAGACAGCGGCCGCGGTCTGATGCTCTCCGATGCTTCATTTATTTCCCTCATTACACAATCGAAAGGTATTCTTCAGTTTCCGCGTAAGGGAATTAGAGGAAAGAAAAGTATTGCTGAAACAAAATCAGAAACCGCGCCACTTAAAAAAAGCGTATACTTATGAAGGAAGCTCAACAGATCTTCCTGGAGTGTTGCGACCATAACTAAAATTCATCTAAACGGCTATACGCTCGTTCATACTTGAATGTCCGTGCATATGTGTGCGCCTGTGATTGAGTGAGTTTGTGTGCAATTTATCTCTTTTCTTACTGACAGAGGATGATCGTTTGAACGTTGATTCCTTTTCTAACACGCACCTAGGGCTCTAGTTCCGAATCCCGCCAGCACAGGTTTTGGCCCAACATACGGGCGCACGACATCGCATGGAATACTAAGCGGCTATGACCGGCCCCTTGAGACATGCGAGGCACTTCGTGAAACCGTGTGGGACAGGCTAACTGCGATGCATATGGGGCCACCAATGCCACAAAGCGAGGAACGCGCGTGCGTAGCCGAGGGCGAATATTGGCGCTCATTTCCAGGCGTTCAGAGCCTGTGAGAGAGAGAGGATAAAACGTTTATTTGATGTTCTGTGAGAAGATCGGTGAGTGGGATCCTTACTTCGGGATCCCATTGGCATGGTCCGCTGTCCTCGCACGTTTCACGAGGGCCTCCTGGGTCTTCGGTGCTGAGCTGGACAGAGCTGCCTCCTACCCTTTTATGTTTAGTTTTATCCTGCCTGTGTTGCATGGGTGGATTGTGTGGACACTCCCACACCACGTAATACAGGCTGGCTGTTTTATTGTCGCAGAACCTGGCCTGTGGTGCGTGTGTGTCGGGATCTGTCTTAGATAGCATGTATGAGTTAAGGTAGGACAGCGTCTGCAGGCGACGCCACGCTACCTACGATTCCTTACTGAGGTTTGGCCCCCGGGGGCCTGAAGTTTCCGTCGTTTGAGTCTTTAGTGTTGTAGAATTTCTGTATATATGAGAAGCGGATCCATACGCAAAGCCGAGGGTGAGTGCGAAATGCCGGGGTCGGAGGTGCGAAGAGTAATTCTCGGGCCGAGGCGTGGGTGAGCTGATTGCCTCTAACTCCGCAGTGGCCGGGTATCCATATCGACTGTTTCCATTCTCCCTATGAGCTGGGGACGACAGCTGTGTGAGGGTTTGGTGCGTAATGGGGCCAATGTGGCCTTTGCAGAAATTTCGGTAGGCTGCTTGTGAGTCTGTCAGAACGAAGGTGGACCCGGGGTTTCTTATAACTCCACAGATAGAGCTACCCATCCATAATGATTCGCAGGTTCTGAAGGCAACTGGCATGGAAGAAGCAGGAATTGCCTTCAGAGCCTGCGAATACATTATGGACGATTAGCTCCATCTACGGAGTTATCAGAAAAGCGGAATGAAAGAAAGCGAAGTGATTGTTAGGGGAAAGAAAATCTGGGGCTGTTGGACGCACTTCATGAGGGAAGCCAGCTCGACAACGCATGGAAAGGCTGTACGGAAATGAAATACCAAGCCAGAGGTTAAACAGAGAAAAAATCAGAAGCATTTGCCATATCGGAAAAATGGGGGCAAGGGCGTGTGCGTGCCTTACATATTGCTTTTCTTTCTTTCTTTCTTTATTTTTTCTTTCTTCCTTTCTTTCTTTCTTTCTTTCTTTCTTACTTTATTTTTTCTTTCTTTCTTTCTTTCTTTCTTTCCTTCTTTCTTCTTCTTTTCTTCCTTTCTTCTTTCTTTCTTTCTTCCTTTCTTTCTTTCTTTCTTTCTTTATTTTTTCTTTCTTTCTTTCTTTCTTTCTTTCTTTCTTTCTTCTTTTTTTCTTTCTTTCTTTTCTTTCTTTCTTTCTTTCTTCCTTCTTTCTACTTTCTTTCTTACTTTCTTTATTTTTTTTCTTTTTTTTTTCTTTTTTTCTTTCTTTCTTCTTCCTCTCTTTCTTCTTTCTTTCTTTCTTTCTTACTTTCTTTATTTTTCTTTCTTCCTTCTTTCTTTCTTTATTTTTTCTTTCTTTTTTTTTCTTTCTTTCTTTCTTACTTTCTTTCTTTCTTCCTTTCTTCTTTCTTTCTTTCTTATTTTTTTTCTTTCTTTCTTTTTTCTTTTCTTTCTTTCTTTCTTTTTCTTTCTTTTTTTCTTTCTTTCTTTCTTTCTTTCTTTCTTCCTTTCTTTCTTTTCTTTCTTTCTTTCCTTTCTTTCTATCTTTCTTTCTTACTTTCTTTATTTTTTTTTCTTTTTTTCTTTCTTTTTTTTACTTTTTCTTTCTTTCTTTCTTTCTACTTTCTTTCTCACTTCTTTTTTTTTTTCTTTCTCTCTTTTTCTTTCTTTCTTTCTTTCTTCTTTCTTTCTTTATTTTTTTCTTTCTTTCTTCTTTTTTTCTTTCTTTCTTTCTACTTTCTTTCTTTCTCCCTTTCTTTCTTCTTCCTTTCTTTTTTCTTATTTTTTATTTATTTCTTTCTTCTTTTTTTTTTTTCTTTCTTTCTTTCTTACTTTCTTCTTTCTTCCTTTCTTTCTTTCTTTCTTTCTTACTTTTATTTTTTCTTTCTTTCTTTCTTTCCTTCTTTCTTTTCTTACTTTCTTCCTTTCTTTCTTTTTTTCTTTCTTTCTTTCTTCCTTTCTTTTCCTTTCTTCTTTCTTTTCCTTTCTTTCTTTCTTTCTTTCTTTCTTCTCTTTCTTTTTTCTTTCTTACTTTCTTTCTTTTTTTCTTTTCTTTCTTTTTTTTCTTACTTTCTTTCTTATTTCTTTCTTTCTTCTTCTTCTCTCTTTCTTTCTCCTTTCTTTCTTTCTTTTTACTTTATTTTCTTTCTTTTCTTTCCTTCTTCTTTCTCTTACTTTCTTTCCTTTATTTCTTTCTTCTTTTTTCTTTTTCTTTCTTTCTTTTTTTTTCTTTATTTCTTTCTTACTTTCTTTCTTTCTTTCTTTCTTTCTATCTTTCTCACTTTTTTATTTTTTTCTTTCTTCCTTTTCTTTCTTTCTTTTCTTTCTCCTTCTTTCTTTCTTTCTTTCTTACTTTCTTTCTTTCTTTCTTCTTTTTTCTTCTTTTTTTCTTTTTCTTTCTTTCTCCCTTTCTTTCTTCCTTTCTTTCTTTCTTTCTTTATTATTTCTTTCTTTCTTTTTTTTCTTTATTGCTTTCTTTCTTTCTTTCTTTCTTTCTTTCTACTTTCTTTCTCACTTCTTTTATTTTTCTTTCTTTCTTTCTTTTTTTTCTTCTTTCTTTCTTCTTTTCTTTTCTTTCTTCTATCTTTCTTTCTCTTCTTTCTTTCTTCCTTTCTTTCTTTCTTTTTCTTTCTTCCTTTTCTTTCTTTCTTTCTTTCTTCTTTCTTTCTTTCTTACTTTCTTTCTTTATTTCTTTCTTTCTTTCTTCTTTTTTTTTCTTACTTTCTTTCTTACTTTCTTTTCTTTCTTTCGTTCTTCTTTCTTACTTTCTTTCTTTCTTCCTTTCTTTTTCTTTCTTCCTTTCTTTCTTCTTTCTATTCTTCTTTCTTTCTTACTTTTCTTTATTTTTTCTTCTTTTTTCTTTCTTTCTTTTTTTTCTTCCTTTCTTCTTTCTTCTTTCTTTCTTACTTTCTTCTTTCTTCCTTCTCTTTCTTCCTTTCTTCCTTTCTTTTCTTTCTTTCTTTCTTACTTTCTTTATTTTTTTCTTTCTTTCTTTCTTTTTTTCTTTCTTTCTTTCTTACTTTCTTACTTTCTTCCTTTCTTTCTTTCTTTCTTCCTTTCTTTCTATCTTTCTTTCTTACTTTCTTTATTATTTTTCTTTCTTTCTTTCTTTTTTTCTTTTTTTCTTTCTTCCTTTCTTACTTTCTTTCTTTCTATCTTTCTTTCCTTCTTCCTTTCTTCCTTTCCTTCTTTCTTTCTTCCTTTCTTTCTTTCTTTCTTTCTTACTTTCTTTATTTCTTTCTTTCTTTCTTTTTCCTTTCTTTCTTTTCTTTCTTTCTTTCTTCTTTCTTTCTTACTTTCTTTCTTTCTTCCTTTCTTTCTTTCTTCTTCTTCTTTCTTTCTCTTTCTCCTATCTTTTCTTCTTTCTTCTTTTTTCTTCCTTCCTTTCTTCCTTTTCTTTTTTTTTTTCCTTCCTTTCTTCCTTTCTTTCTTTCTTTACTTTCTTTTTTCTTCCTTTCTTTCTTTCTTTCTTCCTTTCTTTCTTTTCCTTTCTTTCTTTTTTTCTTCCTTTCTTTCTTTCTTCCTTTCTTTCTATCTTTTTTCTTCCTTCCTTTCTTCCTTTCTTTCTTTCTTCCTTTCTTACTTTCTTTCTTTCTTCCTTTCTTTCTTTCTTTCTTTCTTCCTTTCTTTCTTCCTTTCTTTCTTTCTTCCTTTCTTTCTTCCTTTCTTTCTTTCTTTCTTCCTTTCTTTCTTTCTTTCTTTCTTCCTTTCTTTCTTTCTTCCTATCTTCCTTTCTTCCTTTCTTTCTTTCTTTCTTTCTTACTTTATTTTTTCTTTCTTTCTTTCTTTCCTTCTTTCTTTCTTACTTTCTTCCTTTCTTTCTTTCTTTCTTTCTTTCTTTCTTACTTTCTTTCTTTCTTCCTTTCTTTCTTTCTTTCTTTCTTCCTTTCTTTCTTCCTTTCTTTTTTTCTTTCTTACTTTCTTTCTTCGTTTCTTTCTTCCTTTCTTTCTTTCTTTCTTTCGCTTTGCGCAGTGCTTCGTCCTAACTGTTTCTTTCCTCCATGCCGGTAATTAGATTTTCATCCACGTGCTTAGCAGCGAAACACTTCAGTTGCAACAAGCAGCAACGACGACCATACGTTCATAACCAGACCACAATATAATGTGTGGCACCGTGAAATGACGAGCCACCTCGCTGAAAGATCTGATTGCCATATTAGAAACGGCCGACTGCCGATAAGTCCCCGATCGAGAGGGTCTTAATTATTGGAAAACGGCGCATACAAATAGGCATCTGACCGGCGCACCATCAAGCGCGGCATTTCTTAACGTTTTCCGGATCAGGGCTTTCCGCGTACGATACCGCCGAAATCTGTGAGTTATAATAAAATTCGCTTAGAATGATATTTGCTGCAAGAAAAGACGGCAAACGGTAGATAAGAGGAACGTCTCTCCGCAACGTTACTTCTGGCCGGAATGTCTACGAGCGACACAGACCGCAATATGTAGAAGTGCAGGGGCGCTAATTTCTGATAAATTATGACAATGCGTTACGCGTCCGATGACCTTCAGATGTGGACCCCTTGCGTGAACACTCGAAATGTCTTTATGCGCTGTGAGAATGCAGTAGGAAGGAAGAAAACAAACAAACAATCATACAGAATTACATAAACCGTGCAGAAAAGTATGTCTCTGATGAGAGCGCTAAAAATTAAATAGAATAAGTTGACTCAGAGACGGAGGAAAAGGAAGAAATGAGTTGGAAAAGGAATTGTTGGCACACTGCTGGAAGACCGGCGTTAAAAAGTGATGGCTACAGTTTAAAAACAAAGAAATGTTGTAAACTGGGAAACAGTGGCTGAGAAAAAAATTGATTATGGCTGCGATGTAATGATGCTGATAATGACAGGAAAAAGCCGTGTCAGCACAGGGTACGAGGAATGCTGCAGTAATGAAGCACAAAGCGTTACGGGGATACAATACGTGCAAGATGCTTCGATGTTTGTGGAAAAGGGTGGTGGTTTCAAGACTTACATTTGGAAAATCAGTGGTGTGCAGGAAGTCAGACGTGCAATCAGGACTGGACGTGAATCAAACGGCCGTGGGAAGCGTCGCGTTGGACGCTCACGTGAGACGACAAATGAGGCTGTAAATTGCGATATGCGACGGAGAAGTTTTGAGGTGAGAGAAGCTCAGATTAAAATGAGGCTCGAAGGGACGCTAAGGAATGTCAAAGACAGTAGATGGACAGAGAAAATGTTCCGGTATTTGTACAGAAGGAACGTTGACTAGAAGCGAAGAAAAAGAACAAGCAAACTCACCAGCAAGCATACGGCTGGCAGTGTAAGCGATAGGGCAACAAATAGCGCAGAGCGAGAGGTCAGGATAGCTTTAGGAAATAGCAGCGATGCAAACAAAATGGCTCCTTGTAACTACCGAAAAGTAAAGACGAAGTAAGAATGAAACCATTTTATAATAAATATCAAGAGGAAGCGCTATACTGTTTGAAGCGAGGTCCGGTTGGCACAGTACGCGTAGTTATATGCAGCGATATTCAGTAACGAAGAATAGTGTACTTGCTGTTAAAAAGCTAGGGGAAAAATAGAGCACTTTTTAACTGAGTATTCATATACTTACGCCGTTGTCTTTTTCGGCACTGGCCTACATAAAGCCTTGGGTTTTACGGAGAGCACTGAAATTGAAACAGGTCCAAGATGGAATTAACTAAAAGACGGTTGAAGGATTGGTGGCCCAAAAACAGGGAGAAATGACAAAACGAAAACTAAGTTTAATCAGCCGCAAGGCGGAGAAAGTTTGGCTGGCAATTAATGAGCTCATTTTTGTTCCTATAGAAACAAAATTTTATTTCACGTAGACGAGTCATTGTGTTGCGTTGAAATAATAATAGCAATAAAAGTATTAACAATAATAGTAATGATAATACATTTTTGAGCTTTGTGGCGCACAGGTCTCCGCCCTGTTATAAGGGGGACGCTCATAGGATCCATCATCCAAATGCTATGGAGCAGCTTCCTTCGTTGAAACGGTCTCGTACTTCGTCGGCAGTGAGTTCATCGACACCTTCGGTGACAAGTAATTCTGCAGCATTCACGAATCATAGGAAATGCTTAGTTGCCTGCACAATTTTTCTGTAGCGACGCTGTGCTTGCCGAGGCGCAACGGATGTCCGTGGGCAGAAACACCTAACGCAGGTATGTGCCATAGCACTTGAAGAAGCCATACTGTGACCCACCACTGCGCCACTAAAAACGAAGATTTCCGCGGGCAGAGAGAGAAAACATATTTATTATGTAAGTAGAACAAAAAGCATAGGAGGAACCCCTAGTCCGGGTTTCCTAGGACGACTTCAGCGACGTGTCGAGCCCGTTGTATGAAGGCTCGCAGGACCTCGGGAGGTCCGTCGCCGAGGGCGTCGTCCCACAGCTCTTTTTTTTTCGTAGCGGGCGGGGGGG